>NC_068454.1:49685376-49985376 GCF_023373465.1 Oncorhynchus keta
AAAAAATAAAAAAAATGAGACTCGGAATTGGAGTCCATCTGTGGTAAATTCAGTTGATTGGACAGGATTTGGAAAGGCACACACCTATCTATATAAGGTTCCACAGTTGACAGTGCATGTCAGAGCAAAAACCAAACCATGAGGTCAAATGAATTGTCCATAGAGCTCCGGGACAGGATTGTGTCGAGGCACACATCTGGGGAACGGTACCAAAAAATGTTTTGCAGCATTGAAGGTCCCCAAGAACACATTGGCCTCCATCATTCTTAAATGGAAGAAGTTTGGAACCACCAAGACCCTTCCTAAAGCTGGCCGCCCGGCCAAACTGAGCAATCGGGGGAGGGCCTTGGCCAAGGGCCTTGGTCAGGGAAGTTACCAAGAACCTGATGGTCACTCTGACATAGCTTCAGACTCTCAGAACATGAGAAACCAAGCATGGTGGTGGCAGCTTCATGCTGTGGGGATGTTTTTCAGTGGCAGGGACTGGTAGACTAGTCCAGGTCGAGGAAAAGATGAACGGAGCAAATTACAGAGAGATCCTTGATGAAAACCTGCTCCAGAGCACTCAGGACCTCAGACTGGGGCGAAGGTTCACCTTCCAACAGGACAACGACCCTAAGCACACAGCTAACACTACGCAGGAGTGGCTCTGCAGAGAAGAGTGGAAAAACACCCCAAATACAGGTGTGCCAAGCTTGCAGTGTCATGCCCAAGAAGATGTGACTCTGTAATCGCTGCCAAAGGTGCTTCAACAAAGTATTAAGTAAAAGGTCTGAATACGTATGTTGATGTATTTTTAAAAAATCTAAAAAACTGTTTTTGCTTTGTCATTATGGGGTATTGTGTGTAGATTGATGAGGGGAAAATACAATTGAATTAATTTTAGAAAAAGGCTGTAAGATAACAAAATGTGGAAAAAGTTAATGGGTCTGAATACTTTCCAAATGCACCGTACATACCGTATACCAAATCCAATAATTCTCATTGGATCCCAGATTGTTTTTGTTCTGTAGCATTTCACTAAAAGTATTCTAAAATTAGGCATAGGACACATTTTACTTTTGACAAAATAACTCCAATTACTACAGCACATACTTGTAAACATTGTACGGAAATCAATTGACATTTTTACTCCACTCTCCATTACCACCAGCAAGCGTCATTCAATTAGTCCCACCCTGGGTTAATGCTATGGTTTAGGGAAACGCGTGGTGTAATTCCCTGTCCTTTAATCTATATTATTGAATCTGCTACATAGAAAAACAGCTACTGTCTTTTATGCAATGTTTGGTGTCAGCTGATTATTGTCAATTTTATTTATGTTCCAGTTCTGCTGGTGGCAGCGAGTGGGAATTGAGAAGTGTTGCCTTCAGTGTACCGTATATAGTTTGCTTAATTCATTCTGAAGTGCCTTACGTAGTTGTTACATTGCTATGGATTGCACGTGGATATTAGGTCATATATTTTTTTTTATCAAAGTTTTCAGTTTAACATAAATGATGCAGCCAATTGTCATCCAATAAGGACTTAATTTGAATGCACATATTGTTAGTCAAGAGAGGAAGTTTGAGACATTTATTCTAAAAGTAAAAATAGTCTGTCTGTCTGTCTGTCTGTCTGTCTGTCTGTCTGTCTGTCTGTCTGTCTGTCTGTCTGTCTGTCTGTCTGTCTGTCTGTCTGTCTGTCTGTCTGTCTGTCTGTCTGTCTGTCTGTCTGTCTGTCTGTCTGTCTGTCTGTCTGTCTGTCTGTCTGTCTGTCTGTCTGTCTGTCTGTCTGTCTGTCTGTCTGTCTGTCTGTCTGTCTGTCTGTCTGTCTGTCTGTCTGTCTGTCTGTCTGTCTGTCTCTGTCTGTCTGTCTGTCTGTCTGTCTGTCTGTCTGTCTGTCTGTCTGTCTGTCTGTCTGTCTGTCTGTCTGTCTGTCTGTCTGTCTGTCTGTCTGTCTGTCTGTCTGTCTGTCTGTCTGTCTGTCTGTCTGTCTGTCTGTCTGTCTGTCTGTCTGTCTGTCTGTCTGTCTGTCTGTCTCTGTCTGTCTGTCTGTCTGTCTGTCTGTCTGTCGTGTCTGTCTGTCTGTCTGTCTGTCTGTCTGTCTGTCTGTCTGTCTGTCTGTCTGTCTGTCTGTCTGTCTGTCTGTCTGTCTGTCTGTCTGTCTGTCTGTCTGTCTGTCTGTCTGTCTGTCTGTCTGTCTGTCTGTCTGTCTGTCTGTCTGTCTGTCTGTCTGTCTGTCTGTCTGTCTGTCTGTCTGTCTGTCTGTCTGTCTGTCTGTCTGTCTGTCTGTCTGTCTGTCTGTCTGTCTGTCTGTCTGTCTGTCTGTCTGTCTGTCTGTCTGTCTGTCTGTCTGTCTGTCTGTCTGTCTGTCTGTCTGTCTGTCTGTCTGTCTGTCTGTCTGTCTGTCTGTCTGTCTGTCTGTCTGTCTGTCTGTCTGTCTGTCTGTCTGTCTGTCTGTCTGTCTGTCTGTCTGTCTGTCTGTCTGTCTGTCTGTCTGTCTGTCTGTCTGTCTGTCTGTCTGTCTGTCTGTCTGTCTGTCTGTCTGTCTGTCTGTCTGTCTGTCTGTCTGTCTGTCTGTCTGTCTGTCTGTCTGTCTGTCTGTCTGTCTGTCTGTCTGTCTGTCTGTCTGTCTGTCTGTCTGTCTGTCTGTCTGTCTGTCTGTCTGTCTGTCTGTCTGTCTGTCTGTCAAGTCTGTCTGTCTGTCTGTCTGTCTGTCTGTCTTTGCCAAACCAATCTGCCTGTCACAGACCTGTGTGTGCTTTCTTGCATGTCATGTATGCTTGTGTGTGTGTGTTAGTCCTATCAGTGTGTGATTTAAGCGGCAGGCGTCCTGCCACAGTCATGGGTGGGTGGCGGCTAAGAATTAGTGGAAGGTGCAGACAATTGAATGATTATCTATGGCTTGGATTGTTCTTCTGGAATGGTAGTAGATGGGGGTTTCCTCATAGTGTGTGGGGTAATTCTTCAGCACACTGTGTGTGATACAATACTGAGTACTCCTAGCATCCCTCTCTGGCCCTCACCTCTTGGGACAGACTCACACACACGTTGTGCACACACACATGCTCCAGATGCTGTGGGTTGAGGCTAGGGGTTCAGAGAAAGAGAGAGGGATCATAAAACGCTGAGGAAGAGAGAACAGAGAACACAGAGGTCCTCTCCTCCCTCTCTCATTATCCTGTTACACTCCCTTTGTTTTCCCTGGCTGACCCACGGTCCTGCACTACATGTGCTTTTGAACAGAGGGAGAGAGAGAGAGTGATGGAAGGAAGAAAAAAGGAGTAAAAGGGAGGGATGTATTCTCACTCCCCCACACCGCCATGTTTGCTAGGGAATGAAGGGAGGGAGGGAGTTGGAAAAAGAAAGGAAGGATGGATCGATTCTCCCTTCCCTTTTACCCTCCTACATCACCATGCGCTATGTATGTTATGGGATGCAGGGAGAGAGGAGGAGGGATGGCTGGAGAAGGGAAAAGATGAGTGTAACTGAGGGATGAACGGATGGATTCTCCCTTCCCCCATTTATTTCTTTAATGCATTTGAGGCAAGTCAGTTGTGTTGTGACAAGGTATACAGAAGATAGCCCTATTTGGTAAAAGAGCAAGTCCATATTATGGCAAGAACAGCTCAAATAAGCAAAGAGAAATGACAGTCCCATCATTACTTTAAGACATGGTCAGTCAACCTGAAAATCCTAATCGCAAAAACCATCAAGTGCTATGATGAAACTGACTCTCATGAGGACTGCCACAGGAATGGAAGACCCAGAGTTACCTCTGCTGCAGAGGATAAGTTCATTAGAGTTACCAGCCAGAAATAGTCCATTTTAAAATTGTATTTAACTGTCTTAAATTTGCTGGACCCCAGGAAGGGTAATTGGGATCCATAATAAATACAAATACAGAACTGCACCTCAGATTGCAGCCCAAATAAATGCTTCAAGTATCAGACGCCACTCAACATCAATTGTTCAGAAGAGACTGCGTGAATCAAACCATGGTCGGATTGCTGCAAAGAAACCACTACTAAAAGACCAATAAGAATAAGAGACTTGCTTGAGTCAAGAAACACGAGCAATGGACATTAGACCGGTGGAAATCTGTCTTTTAGTCTGATGTGTCCAGATTTGAGATTTTTGGTTTGTCTTTGTGAGACGCAGAGTAGGGGAACAGATGATCTCTACATGTGTGGTTCTCACCGTGAAGCATGGAGGAGAAGGTGTGAAGGTGTGGGGGTGCTTTGCTGGTGACACTGTCAGTGATTTATTTAGAATTCAAGCACACTTAATCAGCATGGCCACCACAGCATTCTGCAGCGATACGCCATCCCATCTGGTTTGTGCTTAGTGGGACTATTATCTGTTTTTCAACAGGACAATGACCCAACACACCTCCAGGCTGTGTACGGGCTATTTGACCAAGAAGGAGAATGATTGAGTGCTGCAACAGATGACCTGGCCTCCACAATCACCCGACCTCAACCCAATTGAGATGGTTTGGGATGAGTTGGACCACAGAGTGAAGGAAAAGCAGCCAACACGTGCTCAGCAACTCCTTTAAGATTGTTGGAAAAGCATCCTAGTTGACTACCTCATGAAGCTGGTTGAAAGAATGCCAAGAGCGTGCAATGCTGTCATCAAGGCAAAAGGCTGTTTTGTTTAATATGTTTAACATTACTACATGATTCCACACGTGTTATATCACAGTTTTGCTGTCTCCACTATTATTCTAAAAAGTAGGAAATAGTAACAATAAAGAAAACACTTTGAATTAGCTGTGTCCAAAATTTGACTGGTACTGTAAGTATTCAGTACTTTATTGAAGCACCTTTGACGGCTCTACCATAAAGGCCTGATTGGTGGAGTTTTGCAGAGATGGTTGTCTTTCTGGAAGGTTCTCCCATCTCCACAGAAGTACTGTAGAGTTCTGTCAGAGTGACCATCAGGTTCTTGGTTACCTCCCTGACCAAGGCCCTTCTCCCCCGATTGCTCAGTTTGACCCGGTGGGCATCTCTAGGAAGAGTCTTGGTGGTTCCAAACTTCTTCCATTTAAGAATGATGAAGGCCACTGTGTTCTTGGGGACCTTCAATGCTGTAGAAATGTTTTGATACCCTTCCCCAGATCTGTGCCTCTGAGCCTCTGTGGGCAATTCTGAGCTCTATGGGCAATTCCTTTGACCTCATGGCTTGTTTTTTCTCTGACATGCACTGTCAACTGTATAACCTGATATAGACAGGTGTATGCCTTTGCAAATCATGTACAATCAATTGAATTTAGCACAGGTGGACTCCAATAAAGATCAAATCAATTAACATTGTATTTGTCACATACACATGGTTAGCAGATGTTAATGCGAGTGTAGCGAAATGCTGGTGCTTCTAGTTCTGACCATGCAGTAATATCTAACAACTAATCTAACAACAATTTATACACACAATTTTAAAGGAATGAATAAGATTATGTTCATAAAAATACCGTGGGGCAAAAAAGTATTTAGTCAGCCACCAATTGTGCAAGTTCTCCCACTTAAAAAGATGAGAGGCCTGTACATTTTCATCATAGGTACACTTCAACTATGACAGGCAAAATTAGAAAAAAAATCCAGAAAATCACATTGCAGGATTTTTAATGAATTTATTTGCAAATTATGGTGGAAAATAATTATTTGGTCAATAACAAAAGTTAATCTCAATACTTTGTTATATACCCTTTGTTGGCAATGACAGAAGTCAAACGTTTTTTGTAAGTCTTCACAAGGTTTTCACACACTGTTGCTGGTATTTTGGCCCATTCCTCCATGCAGATCTCCTCTAGAGCAGTGATGTTTTGGGCTGTTGCTGGGCAACACGGACTTTCAACTCCCTCCAAAGATTTTCTATGGGGTTGAGATCTGGAGACTGGCTTGGCCACTCCAGGACCTTGAAATGCTTCTTACGAAGCCACTCCTTCGTTGTGGTGGTGTGTTTGGGATCATTGTCATGGTGAAAGACCCAGCCACGTTTCATCTTCAATGCCCTTGCTGATGGAAGGAGGTTTTCACTCAAAATCTCACGATGCATGGCCCCATTCATTCTTTCCTTTACACTGATCAGTCGTCCTGGTCCCTTTGCAGAAAAACAGCCCCAAAGCATGATGTTTCCACCCCCATGCTTCACAGTAGGTATGGTGTTCTTTGGATGCAACTCAGCATTCTTTGTCCTCCAAACCCGACGAGTTGAATTTTTACCAAAAAATTCTATTTTGGTTTCATCTGACCATATAACATTCTCCCAATCTTATTCTGGATCATCCAAATGATCTCTAGCAAACTTCAGACGGGCCTGGACATGTACTGGCTTAAGCAGGGGGACACGTCTGGCACTGCAGGATTTGAGTCCCTGGCGGCGTAGTGTTTTACTGATGGTAGGCTTTGTTACTTTGGTCCCAGCTCTCTGCAGGTCATTCACTAGGTCCCGCCGTGTGGTTCTGGGATTTTTGCTCACCAGAACAGTGATCATTTTGATCAAATACATTCATAAAAAATCCTACAGTGTGGTTTTCTGGATTTTTTTATATTATTTTGTCTGTCATAGTTGAAGTGAACTTATGATGAAAATTACAGGCCTCTCATCTTTTTAAGTGGGAGAACTTGCACAATTGGTGGCTGACTAAATACTATTTTGCCCCACTCTATGTGGATAGGGTGGTGCTCCCTTTACTGAAGTCCACGACCATCTCCTTTGTTTTGTTGACGTTGAGTGTGAGGTTATTTTCCAGACACCACACTCCGAGGGCCCCCACCTCCTCCCAGTATGCCGTCTCGTCGTTGTTGGTAATCAAGCTTACCACTGTGGTGTTGTCTGCAAACTTGATGATTGAGTTGGAGGTGTGCATAGCCACGCAGTCACTCCCTGTGCATGGCCACGCACAGGGAGTACAGGAGAGGGCTGAGAACGCACCCTTGTGGGGCCCCAGTGTTGAGGATCAGTGTTGTGGAGATGTTGTTTCCTACCCTCCCCACCTGGGGGCGGTCCGTCATGAAGTCCAGGACCCAGTTGCACAGGGCGTGGTCGAGACCCAGATCTTAATGACGAGTTTGGAGGGTACTATGGTGTTAAATGCTGAGCTGTAGTCGATGAACAGCATTCTTACATAGGTATTCCTCTTGTCCAGATGGGTTAGGGCAGTGTGATTGCGTCGTCTGTGGACCTATTGGGACGGTAAGCAAATTGGAGTGGGTCTAGTGTGTCAGGTAGGGTGGAGGTGATATGATCCTTGACTAGTCTCTCAAAGCACTTAATGATGACAGAGGTGAGTGCTACGTGGCGGTAGTCATTTAGCTCTGTTAACTTAGCTTTCTTGGGAACAGGAACAATGGTGGCCCTCTTGAAGCATGTGGGAACAGCAGACTGGGATAAGGATTGATTGAATATGTCCGTAAACACACCAGCCAGCTGGTCTGCGCATGCTCTGAAGACGCGGCTTGGGATGCCGTCTGGGCTGGCAGCCTTGCGAGGGTTAACACGTTTAAATGCTTTACTCACGTTGGCTGTGGTGAAGGAGAGCCAGCAGGTTTTGGTAGCAGACCGTGTCGTTGGCACTGTATTGTCCTCAAAACGAGCGACGGGGCTGGTTTTCTTTTTGTAGTCCGTGATTGATTGTAGACCCTGACACATACCTCTCGTGTCTGAGCCATTGAATTGCTACTCTACTTTGTCTCTATACTGACGCTTAGCTTGTTTGATTGTTGTAGAAGTTGTAGAAACATCAGATGATCAATTGAAACAGGATGCACCAGAGCTCAACTTCGAGTCTCATAGCAAAGGGTCTGAATACTGAATAGTATTTTTAATACATTTGCAAACAATTCTAAAAACCTGTTTTCGCTTTGTCATTATGGGTTATTGTGTGTAAATTGCTGAATTTTTTTTTTAATCAATTTTAGAATAACGCTGTAACGTAGGAAAACAATCAAGGGATCTGAATACTTAACGAAGGCACTGTACACACACACACACACACACACACACAAAGGCAGGCTGTCCTTCACCTGAGCTCATTTTAAATGGCATTGCGGGTCGTCACAGCAGGAAACAAAATGCCAGGCCTCAGGAGAAAAAAAACGATGATGTACGTGATGACTCGTGGCTTTGTTCACACACAAGTGCACACACACACACACTTTCGACTTCATACACATAAACACATTTGTACAGACACACAATACAACAACTACAGTAGCTCTCTATACTTGCAGATGCCTGTGTACATAGGTCAGCCCCGAAATGATTCTTCTTATCAACTGTATACAAGAATTTACTCTGTTGTCTTATGAATTCAGCATTCTCTGTGTTGGTTTTGCCAATTCCCATTGTCACGCCTCTGAGAAGCAGTGGTTACATCATGTAGGTCTGATATCTGATTGGAGGTTAACTTTACAGAAATACAATTGGTCAATAACTCAGGTTTGTATCCTAACATATTTGATGCTTACAAAAGGGCCTGAGATTCATTGATATTACTCTTATTTGTTCCTGAACTACTGTGTTGAGATTTTCTTTCTTTCTTTCCCCCACCCCACGGGCTTTTGGGGCATGGTTAGAATAATGCTTTTAAGTTAAGTTCATGCCTTGTATGTGAATCCATTCATTTTAGAAAGTAGTATTTAGAATTCTATTTTCAGACATTTCTTCATTGCCTGTTACTCTAACAAAATATAATATAAGTATTCATGAGAGAACAACATTTATGCCAGTTGCCCCCTTTTTCAATCTTCTTGCAACAGTGTAGAGCTGATTTAATATCTCAATTGCCAGATATCTCAGACATAATCATATTTTCAGAATGTTTGCACCAACTCCCAACTCAACCCTGTTTTCAGTCTATAACAAACAATGTATTGAGATCAATTTTATATTGAGTGATAAAATAAAATATACTGTATACAGTAGACTGATGCAGCCTAGGACGTGAAGAGTGTAGGGCATGCCTGTCTGTCTTCAGGCTTGTGTGATGTGTGTAAAGCGATATTCATCCATACTGTGTAGCGTACATACCACTCTGTAGGACACTTTGTGTGTGTGTGTGTGTGTTAAAGAGCTGCCCTCTCACATAGAAAGGTCAGGTGTTATACATAAGCTAATCTGTGTTTGTGTGCGAGTGTTTGTCTCCGGCCTGCCTGCGTGTGTCAGCCTCTAATGATGAGGATGATGGAGGGACTCAAAATAGGACTGAGAGCCGGAGTTTTGGGGCCAGCACCCGGTGGGAGGCTAGGCGATTGGGGAGGGGTCTTTGAAGAAACTTGTAGGACGGCCGTCCAAAGTGCTTTATTCAAGCTCAAAGTACTCAAGCTCAGAGTACCGGCGCTCACAGAAGAGGACATGTCCACAGGAATGTTCCCTCTGTCAATTTGCAAGAAAGAGGGAAAAGGAATGGAGGAGAGGCGTGTGGGGGGTATGTAGGTGGGTGTGTGTGTGGGGGGGTGTTCCTGTGTGTCCACTGAGCTCCTTTTGCCTGCCAGCCAAGCGTCTCTGTTTCAGAAGTAATGCACCGTCTCAAAGCCACAAAAATACAGAAAAGAAAGACCGTCTGCGTCTCTTGTTACATGAAAGTGGTTTTATCCACACCGCCCGGCAGTATATCAGCCTTGAACTTGGCCACTGGAGACTCTCACCCATCTCCTGTCTGAGTTTTATCAGAGAATGTTATAAACGAGGCTTTCTGATGATGAACTGATTTACCAGTGGCTATTCATTTTGTTTGGTCAGGAGTGTCTATGCATCACTAGGCAGGGAGGCTGAGACAGCAGTTCATGTCTCCATTTCTCTCTAGCTGACCTGTGTCTCAGTCTGTGTCTGAGTGAATGTCTCTGTTCACTTCCAGTCAAAAGTTTAGACACACCTACTCATTCCAGGGGTTTTCTTTATTTTTACTATTTTCTACATTGTAGAATAATAGTGAAGACCTCAACACTATCAAATAACACTTGGAATCTGGAAGTAAAAAGTGTTTAAACAAATCAAAATAGATTTTATATTTGATATTATTCAAAATAGCCATCCTTTGTCTTGATGACAGCTTTGCACACTCTCTTGGCATTCTCTCAACCAGCTTCATGAGGTAGTCACCTGGAATGAATTTCAATTAGCAGGTGGAATATGTTGAATATCTTTCCTTCTTAATGCGTTTGAGCCAATCAGTTCTGTTGTGACAAGGTAGGGGTGGTATACAGAAGATAGCCCTATTTGGTAAAAGAGCTAGTCCATATTATGGCAAGAACAGCTCAAATAAGCAAAGAGAAACGACAGTCCATCATTACTTTAAGACACGAAGGTCAGTCAATCCGGTACATTTCAAGAGCTTTGAAAGTTTCTCCAGTGCAGTCGCAAAAACAATCAAGCGCTATGATGAAACTGACTCTCATGAGGAACAACACAGGAAAGGAAAACCCAGAGTTACCTCTGCTGCAGAGCATAAGTTCCCAGCCCAGAAATTGAAGCCCAAATAAATGCTTCACAGAGTTAAAGTAACAGACACATCTCAACATCAACTGTTCTGAGGAGACTTGCTGCAAAGAAATCACTACTGAAGGACACTGATAATAAGAAGAGTATTGCTTGGACTTAGAAACATGAGCAATGGACATTAGACCGGTGGAAATCTGTCCTTTGGTCTGATGAGTTCAAATTTGAGATATTTGGTTCCAACCTCCGTGTCTTTGTGAGACGCAGAGTAGGTGAACGGATGTACTCCTCATGTGTGGTTCCCACCATGAAGCATGGAGGAGGTGTGGGGGTGATTTGCTGGTGACACTGTCAGTGATTTATCTAGAATTCAAGGCACACCACAGAATTCTGCAGCGATACGCCATCCCATCTGGTTTGAGCTTAGTCTCACTATCATTTGTTTTTCAACAGGACAATGACCCAACACACCTCCAGGCTGTGTAAGGGCTATTTGACCAAGAAGGAGAGTGATGGAGTTTTGTGTCAGATGACCTGGCCTCCACAATCACCCGACTTCAACCCAATTGAGATGGTTTGGGATGAGTTGGATCTCAGAGTGAAGGAAAAGCAGCCATCAAGTGCTCAGCATATGTGGGAACTTTTTTAAGAGTGTTGGGAAAGTATTCCAGGTGAAGGTGGTTGAGAGAATGACGAGTGTGCAAAGCTGTAATCAAGGGAAAGGGTTGCGACTTTGAAGAATCACAAATATAAAATATTTGACTGGTACTTCATTTCTCTGTGTTTCTCTCTGTGTGCGTTTGTCTGCATGTGCAAGTCTCTCACTGACACTCGCTCTGTGTGTGTGTGTGTGTGTGTGTGTGTGTGTGTGTGTGTGTGTGTGTGTGTGTGTGTGTTTGACTGCACAAGCAGTTCTGAGTATCATCATCACTTTTTAATATGAATTGTTAAGTTAATTAAATTATTTAGCAAAGTGTATTTTTTTAAGTTTGCACTGATTTCCTAGGAGTCATCTGGTCTCTGTTTGAGGGGACGTCTGCCTGTATTCTTCCGTCTTGGCTGAGACATGATGGATTATTTCATCAGTTGAGAAGGGGTGCACTGTGATCTCTGTCTTAGGCTGGAATACGCATAAGTCACAGTCTCTCACACACACAGACCGACCGCACCGCTCCGCACACACACACTGAGAAGAAGTGTGTGTGTGTGTGTGTGTGTGTGTGTGTGTGTGTGTGTGTGTGTGTGTGTGTGTGTGTGTGTGTGTGTGTGTGTGTGTGTGTGTGTGTGTGTGTGTGTGTGTGTGTGTGTGTGTGTGACGTCAGACAAGTAAAGATAGAGATAGCGAGTAGGCCCTTCTGAGTGAACATCTCATAATGAAGTGGGTAGAGTAGCAGGTCAGCAGTGGTCAAACGGAGACACAGATCCATGCACACCATTAGGAACCCACAGTCCTATACAATACTCTATCGAAGAGTGCCCATAGTTATAGTTGGTGTGGGGTTAGAACGGTTGGGCTTTGTGCTTGAGTATGTGTTTGTATGTCAGCATGTATGTACAGTTTCTGAAACCAGGTTGACCTGGCCTAAGGTGCTCATTCAAGTTTCTCTCTCCCCTCATAACCCCTTCTTCTCTTAATCTGTCTATTGACCAGGGTCATCACTCTATCTGACAGGCACAGAAGGCTAGCTAATGACCACCTCTTATCTACACACACACACACACACACACACACACACACACACACACACACACACACACACACACACACACACACACACACACACACAGTCCCCCGCCTCTGACCTGACATGTCCTAAGCCGTCATTTCCTCATGTTACTTATTTTACAACACATTTCTCCCAGAAAGCCTTCCAACTCTGCCCCCCCTCCATCCATCCGTCTCTCCCTCCCTCCATCTGGTTTGAATCTGCAGGCTACTGTGTCACAGATAGGTGTAGGGACTGGTGATTTCTCTTTCATTTCTCCTCCCTCCTCCCTCTCTTCCTTATCCTCCCTTCACAATGGCTCTGCTTGTTTGGGGACTTCATAAGGGACTGGAGAGGCTGTCAATGTGTGCTGTGCTGTGTAGTCTTATCATTAGGGTCCTGAGTTTTCCTGATCACTTGACTTCACCAGGAAAACCTTTGAACCCTAATTTATGAAGAGTGAGCTGTACCTTGTTGCTTAAGTGTCACAACCCTCTTTTGGGAGACAGATATCTCTTGATGAGTTCACACCATTTTCTCTAGAATGATGTAATACTCTGAAAATAGAGGCAGACACTTTTATGAAACCTTTTCTATCTATTTACAATAGCTGTTATGTTGTTCAATGGATAATGGTCAATAAGTTTTCTATAAAACAGTCTAAAATAAAAATCTGAGTGCAGTTTACCCAAATTAGTTATGTTATTGTGTTATCTTTGTGAAATGCAAGCTGCATATAACCTCATCCCAAGGCTAGTGTTTGGATATCAATGATTCAAGTTGGCCTTAGTGGGAGTGACCTTACTGAGTAAAGTATTTGTTATTTAAGTTGAGCAAATCACACAACTGTGAGGTGTGTTTCCAAGTGGAGGCAAGACATGTATGGAATACACATACAAGTTAGGGGGAAGGTGTTGTGGGAGATGATTGGTTGGTAGATTAAGCCAGGGAGGGGGTTCGAATAATCACACCCGGGCGCCGGTGTAAGCGTTTTTTGCACGGGCTGAAAGTTGATTGCTTTTGATTATGAACCGGGCTGCCTCCCAGGTATAAGCCAGGTGCCCCGCTCTGTCTGACGGTGAAGTTGGCTCAAAACAAAAGAGACGTAATTAAGCACGTTTAGTAATGAGTAGGATTCTGGTTTCCCATGCAAAAGTGATTGCTTATGATAACACTATCTGCCCTACCAATGAAAACTAGATTGAAAATTTAAAAATGTATTTCATACAGAATGGGTTGTATGTTTCTGGACGATGCACCATGTTGCCTCGTTGACAACATGACCGAGCAGTGCAGATTACTGTTCGATTTGAGGAGGGCGCTCCTCCCTCCCTGCCTTCGCCCGGGCCAGATTAATCAAACCTCTTCATTGCTTATGCTCCCGATCTTTCTATTGGCTAACAAAGGCCAAGTTTGCCGTGTTGGTCCACCAGACTCTTTGCGCATTTGGGCGGAAGTGTCTGGGAACGAGATTAGACTGCATATACAGCTTTCATGCTGGGAAATAGGGTTGAACTGACATTGATAAATATCTGAGTGTCTATTGCGACTTGCCATTATAGGATTCATCTTTGTGTTTTTACCCAACACTCCCCCATTATTATCTGTGGTCTGTTGATAAAATACCTGCTTTCACTTATTCAATACTATAGAAACCCATTTCATAAGTACTTTTAGGCTGAGCAATGTGGTACACATCCAGTACATGGATTTGATCACAAAATCCCCAATCCTGCTCTTAGGTCAAGCTTTAAAGCGATATTGCAAGATTTCTCAATCTAGGTGGTTTATCTACTTTATCTACCCAGAGTCAAATGAACTCATGGATACCATTATTATCATTAGCATATCATTATCATAGCGCAATTGCTGGAAGTCTCCCGGTAGATAGCTACTCTCATTAGCAGGGGAATAGACTTTCTAACTACTCCAAAACTTGGTGGTAGGTAATTTGGTCATCACAACATGGTATCTACCCGTGCGCTCACAGACACCATAATGGGACAGATACAACATTGCGTTCCCCTATACATTTCTATGCGACAATGGGGAAAGAATGAGGAAGTGGATAGAATCTTAATATTATCAGTGAAATAAAAATATATATATATATTGATTGTTATGTTTAGCTTTGTAAGACTATAAATGACCAAGCACCCAATTTTGAAGTAATTAGAAGCAGGGGTTGGACCCGATTCAGGCAACAGAACCAAAAACCGGAAAAGAATGACATTTTTCAAGGATCAGAATCATAACCAGGAACGAAAGTGATCTATACTGTTCCGGGAACAGGAATGTTATTTTTAAAGCTTGGAAACCAGTTAATAACGTTATTTTACATTTTGGGGATCTTTTTCCAGTTCCACAAAAAACACAATAAACCGCCTAGGCAAAGCCCTCTCACTGTCAATCAGAAACTTCTTCCAGTGCCAGCCTGCCAGCTGAAAATCTTTGCAGTGTGTGTAGACTACCTACCCCTCCCCCTCCGAAGCATAGCTCTAGCCTACTGACATTACAAGCATGATTCAGAAGATAGGGAGAGAGATTTTTAATTGGAGAATAATGGTTTAACCTGTTCAATGCTAGTTAGGGATACTGGGGACACTAGGAATACTGTAGTTATAACATTTCACGTTGAATTTTTAGGTAAGCCATTTTTAATTCTGGTGCCACTCTGCACACACAAGGTTCTTAGCTTGCGAGCTTCTCTGGTCCAACGTTAAGCCAATTCTGAAGTTCAAAGACATTCAACGTTCCTCCATTCAGGCCTAATTCAGATAATATATGTCATCACAAGATGCCCAGAGCTTCAAGCCAAGCCTCTTCCTTCTCGCTCTCGCCCCACCCACAAAATGTCATTTACATCTCACGCCCTACACTTGTTTTTCCATCACGCATGTTTAACAACTCATTGCGCTATAGCTTGCCCACTCCGTAGCAAGCTGCTCTATCTGCACTGCATGATTGTAGTTTAATGTCAAGCTAAATGTAAAACAAAATAGATTTCAGAGGTTTAAAAAGTAACAGAAAAAAATATATATATAAACCAGTACTTTATTGGTGTTCAAACTGGTGCAGAGCTTTATTTTGCTGGTCGGAACAGTGGAATGGAACAAAAAAATATATTGTTCTGTTCAGAACAAAACAAATGGAAAAACATTTTTGTTCCAACCCCTGGTTAGGTCTATTCACCTGCATGTGAGAGGATCTGGATACTATACCGGGAGACTTCCAGCAATTGCGCTATAATGCTTGCTATCTTCAATAATCTCCAAACTGCACGCCGAGACATACAAATGATATCCATGAGTTCCGACTCTGGGTAAGTAGATAAACGACCTAAATCTCAAAATCTTGCAGTATTCCCTTAACGCTGGACTGGTGCAAAGCTGACAGCTACACTCTTTCTTTTTCTCTCTCTCTCTTTGCCTCTCTCTCTCCCTCTTTCTCAATCTCTCCTACTCTCCCCTTCATCCATATTACTCTCTCTGTCTATCTCTCTCTTTCCCCCTGCGTCCGCCATCCTTCTACGTAATAATGGACTATTTTCTTTGTTTTGTCTCCTTTTCAAGACAGAGGCAAGGGAGACCATCCCCAGGATGCTGGCAGAGCTAGACCTAGGCAGGACAGAGAAGTGTGTGAGGGTCAACTCAGTGTCCAGCGGCCTGGCCAATGCTGACCTACAGGTAATCCTGCAGGCAGAGGTTCTGCCTCCAGCCCTGATGCTGCCCAAGGTGGAGGACGCAGCGGAGGTGCAATGGGTATGTGTCTTTTATGTGTGTGCGTGTGGAGGTTTACCGTTCTTTGAACGACTTACCGTTCTTTGTGCAGCTTCAAATGTCGAACATAATTGGAAATTGTTGTGCCTCCGTCTGTAATTTTCTTCCCAAATGTTTTGCAAGTTTGCAATCCGTTTTTTGTTGACTACAGTGTAGTCTTTATATCCGAAAATAATAATTTGGGGTATCATCTTTCCAGGGGCTTCGTCGGAATTCACGCACCGACGTTCCTCTGCACTGCCATGCGCAACTTTTTCTCAGCTGCGCTGCACACTTTTTTTATATAGCTTCATTTTTAATATTTGGGCTTGGGGAGGGTATCAAGTCAGTTCGAGTCAAAAGGCTCAAGTCCAAGTTATGTCACGAGTCATTGGTGTTAAAGTCAAAGTCGAGTTGCAAGTCATCATATTTGTGACTCGAGTCTGACTTGAGTCCACACCTCTGTTAAATAGCCACAGTAGCCAACATGGCCACTGTTAAAACTGTAGCTTAAAGCGGTTACAGTCTCAGTGTTCACAGTAAACTCACCATGGAAGTCGCATAGAATCTTGCACAGAACATTGGTGGAGGGGGGATGAATTGTAATAGAGGTGGTTCAGTTTCTAAACCTTGTCTGGGAGCTGAAGACTTGCATTTACTCTCTCAACTATTGCCTAGGCTTAAGCTCAACATTCTTGTGCCACTCCGACGACCCGTGTTGAAAACTCAGATCACATATTGTTCAACATCTTGCGCAATGGAAGCAAAAAATAGGAGAAGTGAGAAACTAAAAATACTTAAAACATGTCTGCCTTCTTCCCTCCCCCCTCTGTCTTTAAAGCACACAGCGGCCCTCATGGACAAACCCAATGCAGTAAGAGGAAACCACAGGAATCTTCAAAGTAATAACAACAAACTTTGCCATCTCTCCATCAAGCAAGGGGAATTGATCCCTGTGGCAGGGCCCAGGGAGAAGCCCAGTGTTGCTCTTGGCACTCGATAAAAAAACAGATGACATTTCTTTAGCTGGGGCTTTAGAAGTTCCATAGATGTCTGAGCGAGTGCAACTGTGACTTGCTCTACCCACTGTGGAATTTGGGGAAATTAGAGAGCACTTATTGAACTAATGAGTTGAGATGCCATGTGTTATATCATGTTATGATATAAGATGATATATATCCGTATATAAGACAGTTACTAATAAAATCATAACTAACATAAGAAAGAGGCCATTATAGTTTCGGAACTGAACATACAGAATTTTTAATCGGAGTTCCCAATTTGACATCTTTCTTGTTTGTTAAATGAGAATGGATGTTAGTCATTGAAGTGTGTGTGTGTGTGTGTGTGTGTGTGTGTGTGTGTGTGTGTGTGTGTGTGTGTGTGTGTGTGTGTGTGTGTGTGTGTGTGTGTGTGTGTGTGTGTGTGTGTGTCAGTGTGTGTGTCAGTGTGTGTGTCAGTGTGTGTGTGAGTGTATGACATTGTGTCTACACTTTCACTTTCTTTAGCCACGCTGAATGGATACCTCAGTCTGTCCCGTCAGCTCTAGGCCCTGCGCCACTCCAGACATGCGTCAACCATGGGAGACAACGAGCTCGTGGTTCCAGTTCCGTTGGCATGCATTGAAACGTATAATCATAATGATGATATGTTAATCATAATGATACATACGAAATTCAGACCAGGTAGCTATTACTTTTTCCAAAGTCAAGACAGAACTTAATTTATTGATAAGACGGATAGCAGAATTTACCATCCATTGAGTTAGACAACCAATAATTCCATGTTAATCGCCCCAAGCTACACAGTACATTTACATTTAAGTCATTTAGCAGACGCTCTTATCCAGAGCAATTAGCTGATATAGCAACTATTGAATCTAAAACAGGGAGAATTACTATCAGAACCAAAATTCATCAAAGTTTATCCCACTTCTACAAAGAATTGAACACTGCAGATTGTAAATCCACACCAAGCCAGCCCTTACGAAAATGAATTTGTTGCTGCAAACTAAATAGTGTGCCATGAAATGTTGCCAAAAGTCTGCAAATTTTTGCCACGTGGTGAATCTGCGCCAAACCTTTGACAACAATAACAGTTTGCCAGAGTTTTTTTCTGGCAATTCTCTTAGGATTCAGTTTGAATCTGTGCCAAACATGGGGCAACAAGTTCATGACCAATCAAGGAGATAAGAAACATCTGTTTGAAAATGGAAACCAAGCTATCTTGGTAGCTAGCTACCTACCAATGTTGTCCGGTGAGTGTCTAACTTAATTAAACTTCTTAATAAACTTTCACATTTTATTAGCTCAATGGTTGCTATAAATAGCAAAGTCATGTTTTAATGGGATAGAGTGAAACACATTTTGTTGATACCAGTTTCAATTACCAGTTTCAGTTACCAGTTTCAATCAGTGCCACTGACTGACTGTTATATATAATTTTTGCACAATTCATGTGATAGTTAGCTAGCTAGCTAACTAATGATTTTCCTAAACATGTATTTTTTTTAGGTGAATACTGTTTTTTAATACCAATATGTTAGTGTCATGGTTCAGTAACATGTTAGCTAGAACAACAGCGAAGTTTGGTAGCTAGCTAGCAACACTATGAGTTTATTTGACGTCAAAGCAAAATGTCACTTTTGCAGATGGATACCCTCCCCTTACCCATGGTGTTGGAAGAGGCTGTACTGGGATGAGGATGCATCAACACCCTGGTAATATGTTTGTGGTGCACTCAGTCATACAACTTTTTTGAGTGATAAATGAGTGTGTTGTCTTCAAGATTGATAAGGTAAGTAAATCTATTCATTATTCTCATAAATGTAGCCCATACAGTAGCTTGGCATTTTTCCTATTTTGTTGCCTTACAACCTGGAATTAAAATACATTTTTGGGGTGTTTGTAACATTTGATATTCACAACATGCCTACCACTTCGAAGATGCAAAATATTTTTGATTGTGAAACAAACAAGAAATGAGACCAAAAAAACGGAAAAATTAAGCGTGCGTAACTATTCACCCCCCCCCCCCTAAAGTCAATACTTTGTAGAGCTACCTTTTGCAGCAATTACAGCTGCAAGTCACTTGAGGTATGTCTCTATAAGCTTGGCACATCTCACCACTGGGATTTTTTCCACATTCTTCAAGGCAAACTGCTCCAGCTCCTTCAAGTTGGATGGGTTCCGCTGGTGTACAGCAATCTTTAAGTCAAACCACAGATTCTCAATTGGATTGAGGTCTGGGCTTTGACTAGGCCATTCCAAGACGTTTAAATGTTTACCCTTAAACCACTTGACTGTTGCTTTAGCAGTATGCTTAGGGTCATTGTCTTGCTGGAAGGTGAACCTCCGTCACAGTCTCAAATCTCTGGAAGACTGAAACAAGTTTCCCTCGAGACTTTCTCTGTATTTAGCGCCATCCATCATTCCTTCAATTCTGACCAGTTTCCCAGTGCCTGCCAATGAAAAACATCCCCACAGCATGATGCTGCCACCACCATGCTTCACTGTGGGGATGATGATCTTGGGGTGATGGACAAAGAGCCCAATTTTAGTCTCATCTGACCAGAGTACCTTCTTGTTTGCTTATTTCTGGCCACTCTTCCGTAAATCCCAGCTCTGTGGAGTGTACAGCTTATAGTGGTCCTATGGAGAAGATACTCCAATCTCCACTGTGGAGCTTTGTAGCTCCTTTAGGGTTATCTTTGGTCTTTTTGTTGCCTCTCGGATTAATGCCCTCCTTGACTGGTCCGTGAGTTTTGGTGGACGGCCCTCTCTTGGCAGGTTTGTTATATATTCTTTTCATTTTTTTATAATTGATTTTTTGGTGCTCCGTGGGAAGTTCAACGTTTCTGATATTTTTTTAGAACCCAACCCTGATCTGTACTACTCCACAACTTTGTCCGTGACCTGTTTGCAGAGCTCCTTGGTCTTCATGGTGCCACTTGCTTGGTGGTGCCCCTTGCTTAGTGGTGTTGCAGACTCTGGGGCCTTTCAGAACAGCTGTGTATATATACTGAGATCATGTGACACTTAGATTGCACAGAGGTGGACTTTATTTAACTAATTATGCGACTTCTGGAAGTAATTGGTTGCACCAGATCTTATTTAGGGGCTTTATAGCAAAGGGGATGAATACGTATGCACGTACCACTTTCCTGTTTGTTTGTTTTTTTATTTATTTTTATTTTAAAAAGTAATTTTTTTCATTTCACTTCACCAATTTGGACTATTTTGTGTATGTCTTTTACATGAAATCCAAACAAAAATTAATTTAGATTACAGGTTGTAATGCAGCAAAATAGGAAAAATATACATTCACTCTTTGGAACAATAAAATCTTTCATTGTTTTAAAAAAGTAGTTAGCTCATCTTGATCATGTGTTGTTCCTTCCCTCTTTTTTGCACACATGACTGTAAGTCGCTTTGGATAAAAGCGTCTGCTAAATGGCATATATTATATTATATTATTCTAGAAGCAATCTGTTACCAGGCAAACCGTGAAAGATCTAATTGTTACAAAGAGTGAATCTACTGGCTACATTTTTGAGAATAATACATTAATTTACTTACCTTATCAATCTTAAAGACGATACACTCATTTATCACTCAAAAAAAGTGTTAGAAGTGTGTGCACCACAAACATATTTCCAGGGTGTTGATGCATCCTCCTCCCAGTACAGTCTCTTCCAATCAACGCATATTGTTGCGCGCTGCCCAACTAGCTTAGCTGTTGTGCTAGCTAACATGCTACTTAACCGTGACACTTGCATATTAACATGTATATTGGTATTAAAATACAGCTACATATTCACCCAAAAATGTGTTTAGGCAAGTTAGTTTGCTATCACATGAATTGTGCAAAAATATGATGGTTAACATTAGCTAGCTAAGTGCTAGTCAGTCAGTGGCACTGACAGATTGAAACGGATATCAACCAAATGTGTTTCAATCTATCTCATAAAACATGACATTGCTAACTAGGCATCATTTAGCTAATAGAATTTGTTTAATAAGTTAGACATTTACCATTGGTAGATACTGTAGCTAGCTAGATAGCTTTGTTTCCATTTTCCAACAGATGTTTCTTATCCCCTTCATTGGTCATCAACAGTTACTGGTCTTGGAACTCCTGTGTTCACCAGAAACAGCTTGCCACAGGTTTGCCACAGATTCACCACTAGTGGCTAACGTTTGCAAACTTCTGGTAATATTTTGTGGCAGACTATTTAGTCTGAAAAAATAGGGAGCTCTGGGAAATTGTTGTCCAAAAAGTTTTGACTCATCTGTCCATAGAACATTCTTCCAAGAGTCTTGATGATCATCCTGGTGCTTCCAGGTGCTTTTTGGCAAACTTGAGTAAACTTTTTGGATGAGATGAGTCCCATTTATATCTGGCGAAAACCAAACACTCCATTCCACAGTAAGGTCCTTGGTGGTGGTAGTGTGATTGTTTGGGGATGCTTTGCTGCCTCAGGGCCTGGACAACTTGTCTTAATAGAAGGACCAATGAATTCTGTTCTGTATAAGATAATTCTACAGGAGCATGTCAGGCCATCCGTCTGTGAGCTGAAACTGAAGCGCAGCTGGGTGACGCAGCAAGACAATGATCCAAAACACACAATCAATGCTTGAAAAACCACAAATGTCACTGAGTTAAAGCAGTTCTGCATGCAAGAGTGGGCCAAAATTCCTCCACAGTGATGTGAGAGACTGGTCAACTACAGGAAGCTTTTGGTTGCAGTCATTGCAGCTAAAGGTGGCGCAACCAGTTATTTAGTGTAAGGGGGCTATTACTTTTTCACACAGGGGCATTGGGTGTTGCATAACTTTGTTCATTAAATAAAATAAGTATACATTTTTGTTTTTTGTAAACTCAGGTTCCCTTTATCTTATATTAGGTTTTGGTTGAAGTTCTGATATTCCAAAATAGAGAAAATCAGAAAGGGGGCAAATACTTTTTCAGGGCACTGTATGCCATACTAAATTATGATATACTGTAAAATGGTATAAATTTCCATTTGGAAGACTGTTATTAATGAAAACATAACATCAAGTCCATTATAGTCTTTGAATGGAACATACTGAATTTTGAATTAGAGTTCCCAATTTTACAATTTTCCTTTTTGTTAAATGAGAAAGGTGTTAGTCATTGAAGTGTATGTGCACATGACATTGGTGTGTGTACACCTTCACTTTCTTTAGCCCCGCTGACCGGATCAGCTGTAGGTCTCCCCTTGAAAGTGGTTCCATAAAAGTTTGTGTGTGTGTCCAGACCTACGTCAACCATGGGCCTCATCCATGTGGCTCTCTGTAAATGTGTGATGTGTCTGTCTTTGTGCGTGTGTGTGTATATACTCTGTTCTCTCTGGACCTCTGTAGGCTTATATCCCATGTGGCTCTTTATAAAAGGTGTGTGTGTGGGTGGGTGTGTGTCTATCTATAAAGGGGTGCAGTGCGGATGTCAGTTGGGGTGGGTCAGGAGACAGTGACATCATTAAAGCAGTCGCCATTTCCTAAGGGCCACCATATGGGAGGCAACTGGAGGGGCCGAGAGCTGTCTGTCACTCTCCCACACACACACACACCAAAATACAGACTTCACATCTATCTTGTGGACTGTAAACAGTGCATACACGCACATACAAAACATTAAAAACACCTTATATAAAACACCTAATATTGAGTTGACCCCCCTTTACCCTCAGGACAGCCTCAATTCGTCTGGGCATGGAATCCGCAAGGTGTCTAAAACGCTCCACAGGGATGCTGGCCCATGTTGACTCCAATGTTTCCAATAGTTGTGTCTAGTTGGCTAGATATGCTTTGGGTGGTGCACCATTCTTGATACACATGGGAAGCTGTTTAGTGTGAAAAACCCAGCAGCGCGGCTGTTCTAGACACAAACCGGTGCTTCTGGCACCTACTACCATACCCCATTCAGACACTTAACTCTTTTGTCTTGCCCATTCATCCTCTGAATGGCACACATACACAATACATGTCTCAATTGTCTCAAGGATAAAATAAAAAGCTGTTAACCTCTCTCCTCCCCTTCATCTTCACTGATTTGAAGTGGATTTATCAAGTGTCATCAATAAGGGATCATCGCTTTCACAATTCACCTGGTCAGTCTGTGTCATGGAAAGAGCAGATGTTCTTAATGTTTTGTACACTCAGTGTAGAGAGCCGCAGGGACAAGGCCTATGGCTGACAGGTTTGGACAGACACAGGGTGCACACACACTGTTGAGCAGAAATAGTTTACCATTCAGCAGCTCTGCATGACTTTTGAAAAGACCTGCAATTATTTGCAATGTCTTAACTAGGTGAAGGGAGCTTTGAAGAGAAGGAGGAAAAGAAAGGAAAGAGGGTGGGGAAATAATAACAGAAGGTGAGATGGAGGGAGGATTGAAACGGGAGAGAGAGGGAATGGAAGGAAGGAGAGGGGGAGAGTGGCTATGTAAGGAAAGTGAGAGGGAAAGGTGGAATGGGGTCTGTTCTCACACAGACAGACACTTCTGGTCTCTCGGCCAGAAGCAGGACGTTTTTAACTAGTGTTTTTAATTAGAACACATTTCTTTCCTGCTGCCTGCCCTCTCTCTCTCTCCCCCTTTCTCTCTCTTTCTTACACTGGTTAATTGGAGACAGGTGTTCCCCTCTTTCTCTTCCCCCAGTCAACCGTTTCTCCCCTTATTCCCTACTTTTCTTCACATAAAAAAAAATAATAATAATAATACATTCTAGGAGACTCGTGATAAAAAAAAAGTATTAAAATATTGTTCCAGTTGATGATGTAGGCCAGGGATGCAAACTAACAAGAGGATGGTACACTAAAGTATTTTTTATTTATTTTAATTATAGGAATTTATAGAACACAGCAGTAGTCTTGCCTAAAGCACTTTATTTTGCATTGTTGCGCCTCAACATATCCACAATACACTCAGACACACACACACAAACACGTGCACACACATAAACACACACAATGGGTGTGGGAGCCAATCTCATGATGTGCGCGTCTGTCTGCATTCATCTGTCACTCTCTGTCTGTCTTCCGGTGTGTCTGTCTGTGTGCCGACCTGCATTCGTGTCCATGTGTCCCTGCATAAGCATGTCTGTGGTGTTATCCCCAATGCCCAATGTCAGTAAAGCTGTAAATCCTTGTCTTATGTACCTTCTTCTCTTGCTTCTTACTATTGATACAGGCCCAAGATCCTCCAGCACTGATTTGCCCCTAAAAGATGGACTTACTTTGTTCCCCATTGTGTGGAAACCTTTAGCCGGCCTTTTCTCCTTGTGTGATGGACAAGGCTTATCGTAGGATAATAGGCGGAACTCTTTTGTCTTTTGACAATTCTCACACAAATTCGGGGCTGTGGTGTATTCGTCGCTGCCACGCTATTGGGTGTGTACTGGGGATTGAAAGGAGAAAGAGAGAGAGGGAGATGGGCCTCTCTTCTCCTCCTCTGTCTACTTTTTGTCCTTTACCGCCGACACCTCTTTTTTGTTCCCACCTCTCATTCATTTCTCGGCTTCCCCTCTGTGAAATGAACACTTCAGCTGGCCGGAAACATTTAATCTGGGCCCCTTTTGAAGAGGATGAATTGAAACTTGTCCCACTCACCGCCACCTTCTTCTTCTTCTTCCTCACCCTATGGGTGGAAATGGTTGTGAAGTGTGGCTTGAAGAGGTGTTTTTGGTCAATAGTGAATAACATCTGGAAGGGTACTCGGATTGAGTGCTATTAACTGATAAAAGTCTCCCTGCCATAGAGGAACAATAGACAGGCACAAGTAACTCTCCATGAAAAGAGCCATGGTGATAATTGAGTGGATTTCTATGGTCTTTCTTTCCCAAGTGCCTAAAGCCACAATATGGAGTTTGTCTTTCCACCACGAGGGCAGCCCCGCAACTTAGTTTGCTGTAAAACTTTAAAGAAGGATGGGGCTGAAAAAAGCAACCACTCTCAAATTATTAAATGGTGCTATTGATGCAAGGACTGACAGTCCATGAGATTGACATAATAGTTTTGCTGCTGTATTGTACATGGTTTGTTTACAGACTCAAATGACAACACGAAGAATGAGTAATACAACCTTTTTTGGATTTACGATATGGTTTTTGATCAAATTGTAAGGTATTTATCAGTAAAATTCTTCCGCATTCAATGGGTATATACTGTATATATCATTGAGAGACCATTGAAATGACCATTGAGTAGCAGGACATATCCTAGATTGTGTCTTCTATTACATTTTACATTTTAATACCAACTCACAATAACCTCTACCAGTGTGTATCCTAATATATAATATAATAATATATGCCATTTAGCTGACGCTTTTATCCAAAGCGACTTACAGTCATGTGTGCATACATTTTACGTATGGGTGGTCCCGGGAATCGAACCCACTACCCTGGCGTTACAAGCGCCATGCTCTACCAACTGAGCCACAGAAGGACCTGGCTCAACTGGATACTCTCCACACAAATAAAAGCACATAAACATGTTCTCAGATGTAATCAGAGAGGGGTTGACCATCTTCACTACAGCCAGTGGGAATATACCTGTCATTTGTTACCACTCCAACACATTTTCCCAGTCCAGTGAGAATTTGTATTGTATTGTGTGGTGTAGTGGGGGTAATCTATGTGTGTTATCTAGTGGGGGGTACTCACTATGCACTATGTCTGTCTACAGGCCAGAAATGGGCCTCTGATGATTTTCTAAAGGTCCACCCTGTAAATATGAAAATAAATACCTTTAAGTGTGTGCATGTCTGTGTGTGTATCTGTGTGTGTATTTGGGGGAAAGGGGAATTGGGTAATATTGTGCTAAGCCCCCAGCCAGCCAGCGTTACTTTTTATGTTGCTGTAGCAACGTGTCTCTTGTGAGGTTGTGACCTCAGATGATTACAGTACAAAGCCTATTGGGCCTCGAAAACCCCTTTGAAGATGAGAAGTCTTTGATGGTTTGTATTTATGTAAATCTCCCCGATATGATTTAACCAACTGAGATTGAATGGGGAGATGATTAAAATTGCCCCTATTTGAGAACTCTTTCAATGGAGCCGTTACTCTTTGTTTTTTAAAGAATGCGTTGTATGTGTGCGTGCATGTGTGATATTTGTGTCTTTTATTTAGGAAAATAGCACCACTTTATCAGGGCTTATTTATATCAGCTCTCTTCTCCCAGAGGGAGGAATAGACGGTGGGAGGGAGGGGGAGAGAGAGGAGGGGGACATGGCATTACAGATTTCTATTGGGCTTTTCTCCCCTTTTCCATCTCTCTTTTTTAACAGGCCTTGGAAGTGAATATCTGACGGAGAGAGTTTTTCTGTGTTTCCAGATGATAGATTTAGGAATTTGGGCTACCCCACTGGCAGTCCAGAGCTCGCTGTGAACTCTTCTGTTGAAAATAAAGAATCTTAGTTGAGCTTACTTATTAGTGGGAACCATGCAGAATAAAGGGCCCCTGCAAAGTGTCATATCACAACGATTGTTGCACCAAGCTCACTATTCTCTTCCACCGAGGGGGCACACAAAATTGACATAATGTTGAAATTAAACACACTTAAAGACGGCACCAAATTTTGTTTTCTCTTCTTTGGGGGGGTGTGTGTTGTGTATATGAACCGTGTAGTTAAATGGGAGAGAGAGAGTCCAGAAGGCTTCAGAAGAAAGGGAACCCTGGTGATAATGTAAAATATAATTTCCTTCAGCTTGACGCTCCTCTCCTCCTCTGCACTGCCTCTCTTCCTCTCGTTTGCGCTGCCTCGTCACTCTCTCGCTCGCTCTCTCTCTCTCCACAAAAGATCACTTGATGTATTTTTGTACAGGAATTAAAACGATGCAGGGAATAGGTATTGACAGTTGTTTTGCAACTCTCCCTCCCCACAATTGCTCCTTTTTGTAGCAAAACCTCAGTTTTATTATTTAAAGAGCCTTAATCCTGAATATTTTTATGGTTGCAATTCCCTCTGACATAAACAGTTTGATATCCCCCCCATGTTTCTCTCCATAACTGGGTTTGTGTTAATGGCTACACTCCCTGAGTGTCTGTCCCTGAGTAAAATGCTAATGTTGTTGAACAGTTTGGGTTACGATGTATTTCAATGTGTGGTTATAAATGGATTATAGGCATGGTGATATGAACTTTTCCACCATAAGATTTGATAAATACACGTATAAAGCCAGTTTTGATTTGAGATCTTAGTTAATGGTTTACATGTACATTTTACTTAATGTATACATGAACAAAATGATGATACCTCCAGCTTACCCTCATATAATGCTTGACCATGTATTGCGACTGTGCTGTTTGTGTATGCTGTGGCTGTCTCTCTTCTTGAGAGTAATGGCATCACTAGAAAATTGAGTATTGTGATTTCATATGTGCTTCTGTATTCAGATACGCAATAGCCTTCATTTGTGTGTGTGGTTGTGTGTGTGTGGCTTTTGTGTGTGTGTGTGTGACAGTTTGTTGACAGGTTTCAGCACCACTTGAATGGACGAGCGCTGACGGAGCCCATTCGCCTGGTCACCTTTGTGGAAACCGCTGTGGGCCTGCTCAATTTTAAGGTAAATTACAAACAAAACCACCAGGAAAATGCCTGTGTCAGACGTTTTACTACCTCATTCACTTTTTATTAAAGCTGGCGTCAGACAACGCAACTCTCCAAGTGTCACCGTCCAAATACGAGAGATTCAAAGCGTCCGGACAGTCTCTCTTACATCTCTCTCTCAAGGGTTGAACTCTTTTGTGTTTATTCTGGTTCAGGCATGATGGTAAAGGGCCATACCCTCTCATGAGATAACAATCGATTTAACGTGTAAACTTTTAAAGGTCACGCCCCTCACCCTGTTTGACCTAAAGTCATGAAATTCAGTACATAGGACCTTGACACAGCAAACAGAATTTGCCTCAAGGATCCATGAGGTCCACCATGATGGATTTTCCGCCATTTAGAATTTTGTGAAAAACACTTAAAACGCTACTCCCCTGGCACCGAATGACCGAACTATACAAAACGTAATATATGGCATCTAAGGACAAAGTTCCTAAAACGACCGATAAATGCATATAAATAAATCATGGATATTCGTATTGTAACAAAACAGTACACATGTTCCAAATACTGTGAAGACTCAACATATTCAAGCATATTCAAATTGACTACTGTGGCGCTATAACAGGCACATGTTTATATATCTTAATCTGTTGGACTCAGATTGATGAAATTTGGCACACATGCTCAGGGATGAGTCTAGCTAACCTGTAAAATATGGTTAAGTTTTGCTGAATGCTGGCACTGTTATACATGACAAAGCATTCAAGCAAGCTCATTGTCTCAAAGCGGCCATATTTTTTGAGCTTGAGTCCTGTAAAAAGTTGCATTTAAAGTCATGGGTACATAGAATATATATACATTTGGTGCCAATCAGTCCAGTGGTCCTGGAGAAGAAGACGTTTAAAGTAGTCAACATTATTGAAAATGGTCCAAAATACCTCAAAGTCATAATAATGACTTGTTCGATGTTGAGCTCTGATATTTGGGAAGCGTGGTAAACAGTACAGAAGTAGCTCATCCTGGGGCAATGTGTCCAATTAGTCCTGATGGTGTCCTAGTGGGCACATAGCTAAACCGCGGCAATGTTGCTTGCAGCTTTGGGTCTCATTTGCATTGGGTCTCTTCTGAGTTTTTCCCCTCATCCAGACACTCACTTTGACATGTTTTAGTGTTATCTAAATTGTGATTGTTTTGTCAGGCATCAAAAGAGGGTCTGGTTTTAGTTTGGGCCGACCTTCGTTGGTGAGGGGAAAGGGCACGGTTTGGGGGATTTTGGTGGGGTAACACGCTTTCCTCTTTCTTTTAATGTCTCTTGTGTGTGTGTGTGTGTGTGTGTGTGCGTGCGTGCGGGCTTGTGTGTGTGTGTTTTCTTTCTGGAGAACATTCTGTATCCTTAGCCAGACTGATTCCCTGGGATGGAACAGGGAAGTATGGCTGTGTCACAGTGAGAAGTGAAATTAATTTGGACGCCGACAAAAGCAGCAGACACATTCCGACCGCTCCATGGCTAACACAATAGAGGATCACATTCCTAGGCCTTTTCCCCCTCGCTCCTCTTGTCGTGTGGTAGTCCCAGCTTCACACAGTCTTCTTAGAAGGCGACAGTGTCTAAGACAGAGAGACAAGATGTGCGTGTGTGTGTGCGCGCGTTACAGTAGATAGTGAACACTATAAGTGCAGGTCTGAATGGGAAATATGACCTGCTTGACTGGGTGAGTTGACAGGGTTCATACTTTCCTTGGCTGCAAACACACACACAAACACACTCATATCTGTGTCTTTCTTGTGTCTTCCCCCAGGTTGTGTGTGAGGAAGTACGTCGTCTGGCTCCTGCAGTTGGCCTACACCATGACGGTGTGGTGTTTGGATCTGATGACTTCTGTGCCAGCATAGGTCCTCTGTCATCTCTTCCTCTCTCCTCTCACCTACAATCAATCCTTTTATAACCACCTCTCCTCTCCATCTATGCCCTGTTCTCTGTCCCCTCCTCCCTTCACTGTCTCCTTTTCTCTGTCCCCTCAGCCCCTTCTCTCCACCTCTCTCCTTTTCTATTACCCCCTTCTCTGTCTTATCTCACTTGTCCATTTCTCGTCTTATAGTTCTTGGGCCAGACCCCCGAATTTGGGCCATCGGGCTCACTTGGGGTGACGATGTCTCATAGTGATTTTCTTCACCTGACAGCTCGATCAGTTGTTCAATTTCACTTACAGTACCAGCATGTCAACTGAGCCAGGGGCTCCTGAGTGGCGCAGCGGTCTAAGGCACTGCATCTCAGTGCTAGAAGCGTCACTACAGACCCTGGATCGATCCCGGGCTGTATCACTACCGGAAGTGATTGGGAGTCCCATAGGGCGGTGCACAATTGGCCCAGCGTCGTCCAGGTTCGGGGTTGGCCAGAGTAGGCCTTAATTGTAAAATAAGAATTTGTTCTTAACTGACTTGCCTAGTTAAATAAATAAAGAATCACAGTCAAACGGATTTCAAACAGGTTTTCCGTGCATGCTTGAGATCAGTTCGTTTCAGTTTCAGACCCCTTTACTTTTTCCGCATTTTGTTACCCTTCAGCCTTTTTCTCAAATACGATTAAAATGTTAGTTTTTTCTCATCAATAACCCATAATGACAAAGCGTTTTTGAAATTTTTGCAAATGTATTAAAAATAAAACCAGAAATAACTTATTTACATGCAGTACCAGTAATTGATGTTTCAATTGATCATCCTTGAGTTTCTACAACTAGATTGGAGTCCACCTGTTGTAAAGGGTCGGAATACTTATGTAAATGTGATATTTCCATTTTTTTATATATATATGACTTTGCAAACATTTCTAAAAACCTATTTTTGCTTTGTTGTTATTGGGTATTGTATGTTGATTGAAGAGGGGGGGAAATGATTTAATCCATTGTAGAATAAGTCTGTAACGTAACAAAATGTGGAAAAAGTCAAGGGGTCTGAATACTTGCTGAATGCACTGTATATATACTGAACATAAATAAAATCGCAACGTATAGTATTGGTTTCATGAGCTGAAATAAGAGATCCCGGAAATGTTCCATAGACACAAAAAGGTTATTTCTCTTCAATGTTATGCACAAAGTTCTTTACATCACTGTTAGTTAGCATTTCTCCTTTGCCAAGAAATACTCCCGCAGCCCCATTTTCATATCAGGCGACCCCTAGTTTGGGAACTGCTGCGCTAAGGGCTGTCGACACCTGGATTGTGTAATATTTGCCCATTATTCTTTTTAAAATTATTCAAGCTCTGTGTTGATCATTGCTACACAAACGTTTTCAGGTCTTGCCATAGCTTTTCAAATTGTTTTTAAGTCAAAAGTGGAACTCGGACACTCAGGAACATTCACTGTCTTCTTGGTAAGCAACTCCAGTGTGAATTTGGCATTTTGCTTTACGGTCTTGTCCTATTGAAAGGGGAATTAATCTCTGTGTCTGGTGTAAAGCAGACTGAACCTCTAGGATTTTGCCTGTGCTTAGCTCCGTTCCATTTTTTATCCTGAAAATCTCCCCATTCCTTAACAATTACAAATATGGAGAGCAGTACGTGAAAATATGGAGAGTGGTACACAGTAATGTGTTGTATTGGATTTGCCCCAAATGTAACATTCTGTATTCAGGACAAACGGGTTTATTGTTTTGCCACATTTTTAATAGTATTACTTTAGTACCTTGTTGTAAACACAATGCATATTTTTGAATATTTTTAATCTGTACAGGCTTCCTTCTTTTCACTCTGTCACTTAGGTTAGTATTGTGGAGTATCTCTAACTTTTGTTGATCCATCCTCAGTTTTCTCCTATCACAGGCATTAAACTCTGTAACTGTTCTAAAGTCACCAATGGCTACGTGGTGAAATCCCTGATTGGGGTTTCCATCCTCTCCAGCAACTGAGTTAGAAAGGACAACTGTGTCTTTGTAGTGACTGGGTGTATTAATACATCATCCAAAGTGTAACTAATAACTTTATCAAAGGGATATTCAATATCTGCTTTTTACATTTTTACCCATCTAGCAATAGGTACCATTTTTTGTGAGGCATTGGAAAACCTCCCTGGTATTTGTTGTTGAATCTGTTGTTGAAAGTCACTTCTCAACTGAGAGGCCTTACAGATAATTGTATGTGTGGGGTACAGAGATAAGGTAGTAATTTAAAAATCATGTTAAACCCTTGCAAACAGAGTGAGTCCATGCAACTTATTATGTGACTTGTTATGCAAATGTTTACTCCTGACCCTATGGGGGCTTGCCATAACAAAGGGGTTTAATATTATTTCTCAAGAAATTTCAGCATTTAATTTTTTATTAATTTATACAATTATTGAAAAACATAATTTCACTTTGACATTATGGGGTTTTGTATGTAGTACAGTGACAAAACATAGGAATCTAATCCATTTTAAATTCAGGCTGTAACACAAAAAATGTGGAATAAGTCAAGGATTGTGAATACTTTCAGAAGGAACTGAAAAATGTAACCAAATTTGAAAGCACCACCTTCAACTAATATTTTAAAATAGCCCATATTGTGCCATTGACATATATAATGTGAGGCACCCGGGAGAGGAAGTCACTATCGGAACCGCTACATGATTGTCAAGAGAATAAGCGCCGCAGAAAAGTAGGAGAACAGTGCCAGCCATCCCCTCGCACACAAACTGATTTGAGCGAGGGCAACCTTAGCATGCACCGAGACATACAAGACAACAAACGTGAATATCTTTTAATTCCTTGGGGCACGCTCTACCACTAAGGAACAGTTTAGTTGGCAGTCTTGTGTTCCAATTGTTTGTAGCGTGAATCGTTCCTCTTCACACCGAGGTGAAGTAAATTCGAGCCTCACACTTATCAACTGTGTAAGGCGGGGCTTCCAGCGAGGTGTGGATTTCATTGGCTTTGTCAGGCATAAATGTAGATCCTTCAATCGAAGTTACGAGAGTGCGACTACCCATAGTATCTTTTGCTGAAGTTGACTGACTAAAAGGGCACTTGTTGTATGCTGATATTGTTTGTCATAGTGTAAAATCCCTATTGGAAAAAATAAATGGGATGGAGGGATGAAAGAAAACGTGATAACAGAGAAATATGACATTGCTGCAATGTTAACACACGTTTTCCAACTCTAGGGACTAATTCCTCATTCATAACAACTGGGAATATAGAAAACTCTGACTTTCAACTTCAGTGCATTCAAAACAACTGGGAACTCAGGACTCGTTTTGAACGGTCATCCAACTCTAAATTTCAGGTGGAAAACTCTGGCATCTTTCTAGAGCTCCGACCTGAAAATCACTGATGTCATGATTTGACCTCGTTTTTTCCCCCAGAGTTCCCAGTTGTCTTGAAAGCACCAATAGACTTTCAAGAAAATCACTATGAAACATCGTCACTCCAAGTGAGCCTGGCTGCCCCCCTTGGCCCATGGAATATTATTATCTTTCTCCTCATCCCACCCATCTCTTCTCACTCCTTCTCACTTATCCTTCTCTTTCCATATACACTGAGTATACCAAACATTAGGAACATTTCCTAATATTGAGTTGCACCCCCCTTTTGCCCTATGAATGGCCTCAATACAGATGTCGAAAGCATTCCACAGAGATGCTGGTCCATGTTGACTCCAATGCTTCCCACAGTTGTAAAGTTAGCTGGATGTCCTTTGGGTGGTGGACCATTCTTGATACACACGGGAAACTGTTGCACGTGAAAAACACAGCAGTGTTTCAGTTCTTGGCACAAACCAAATTGTAATTCCTGGCACCTACTACCATACCCCGTTCAAAGGCACTTTTTTAGTCTTGCCCATTCACCCTCTGAATGGCACACATACAATCCACGTCTCAATTGTCTCAAGGCTTGAACATCCTTCTTTAACCTGTTTCCTCCCCTCCAGATTCACTTATTTAACTGGTCAGTCTATGTCATGGAAAGGGCACGTGTTCTTAATAGTTTGTATACTCAGTGTATAGTCAGTCATATGTGACCAACCACTTGATTCGGTCTTATATAGCACAATTTTAAATTGTGTTTTTTACATTGGATGACACAGAGCTACAAAATGGTATATCATATACTGCATTTTTGAGGACAATGGGAAAGTAATTCTGCTTTGAAATTTGATAAACTTTTAACCTACATTTTGAGAAAATGGCCTTTGAATGTTTTGGTACTACTTACTGGAGAACTCTCCTTTGTATAGACGCATTCAGCATTGCTCACACTCTCTTAAGCCAGCTCCACCCATCTCTTTAAGGGTTCACGTGATGTCATGTGCTAAACAGTGAGTAGTGCCGTAAGGATGAAGACTAAAAGTAGTAGCCTACAATAAGGAAAAATTCCAGGTAAACGGAAAGTGTCCAGATAAAATATTTGATCAATATTAGATGACGTTTACCCAGACACACTTGTCTAAACTGATCAGTCATGTGAAAGGAATGCTATAACCCCAGCCACATATTGCCAAGTGGATGGGTCTCTACAGAAGGTGTAAACAGTACAGAGAAATGGTTACTTGCATAGTAGCAATATCAGAAACATATAGTGTCAACATATATAAAATAATATACAGTATGTACAAGAACAATATCAATAATGATATCAGGGATAGACGAGGTAGTTAAATGCACACATCAGAGGTAAAGTGGCTGAGAAGCGGGATAAATAAAATAGTAGCAGCAACGTATGGCCTGTGTGTTAGAAGAGAGTCATGTGAATAGAGGCACTAGAGATAGTGCTGATGACTGGTTCATCCGAACCACGCATGAACAAGGGAATCTATATTCAGAGAGCCTGTTTCTGTCCTGACCTTGACTTTGGTGCAGGGCATGTGATGTCCACAGCCTCTTCATCGCAAAACTCCCTGATATTCTCAAAAAGATACGTTTCTCTAGCTGTGTCCAGTCCAGGTGTTTCTTGTACAGGCAGATCATCTATGGGAGGAAGGATGTCAGCATTGAGCAGCAGCTGAAGCCTGGTCCCGACAGTCCGAACGCTCCTTGGCGATAACAACACCAGGCTCCAGAGCATCGAAGCTGTAAAACAGAAAATAACAAAAAACATTGAGAAGATATTACAACCTTGCATAACATCAATTCACCTCCCGAGTTTAGATAAGAATAATAACCTCATACATTGCAATGAAAATGTTATCCGCCTGAAGTGCTGGTATTGCTTGATCTGTGGCAGTGCCCTGAAGTACGGAGTCAGGTGTTGCCAGCCATAGCTTTCCACTAGCACCGTACCATCCTCCAGTCCAACCAGCTGTGGGATGTTGAGCCCTGTCACAGTGCTGTCCTTCACAACACCAGCAATCTCAGACAAAGTGTTCACTATGGTCTTTCTGAAGCTCTACTTGATGAGGCCGAATCTCCAGTCGGGGGCAAACTTGGTGTGGCCTGTGATCAGGAAGTGAAGGTCCAAACTGTAGTGGAGCTTGTGCTTTTTCAGCTTGGCTGACTTAACAGCTTCTGACAGATTTGCAAATCTGAAGACCTTAGTTGTTCCTCTGGCATTGGCAACACAGGTCTGTCCTGGGCTTAGTGCGTCAGGAATCTCCACAGATTCCTGAAGGAAGACAGCCCGACTGCACTTACCTCTGGAAAATACAGAAATAATGTGAAATCAATAAAAGTTGTGCCAATCATGTTGGAGGACAATTAAATAATCAAAACATGTTGTTACATACCAAGTGTTGTCATTGATTCCTTGTAGAGACGCCACACTGCTGCTTTTGTCACATGGGATGGCAGGAGCTTTCCACCAAAGTGTTTGTGTCCTGGGTGGCATCCTGGTAATACTATTGTATTATCCTCTGCATAGTTGTCCTTGCAAGTCCTCGTGCTTCAGGTGTAACGTGCTTGCTTGGGCCAGCTCTCTTTTTGATGGGAGACATTAGACCATTCTCCTTGTATGACTGGTGGAGGAGAGTCAGGTGTGTTCTACTGATGCTGAAAGACAAATTCCAGATGCAAATATTTTTGCATTATAATACAATAGATGGTCGTAATCACCGTCAGACACACCTGGCTAACTTGATGGGTCGTCAGCTAGCTAGCTAACAGCAAGCTTTAACTCTGGGTCTTTTGTTTAGACATGTAGCTAGCTAGCTAAACAATGAACCATAATCCCAATCCATAGATTACTAGCAATACAAACCAATTGTCATAGCTTGCTAAACCAAACAGGTTCAATGTTAGCTAGTTAGCTAGCTAACATTATCCTATAACTAGCAATGCAAAATGGCATTCTGAGATAACATCACTACACAGTTCATACACGTAATGTTGGCTAGCAAGCCATCCAATGTCAGCTAGCTAGCTAACAGCAAGCCTTACCTTGCAATGAAAACAACTTTCTGACTAAATTAGAAACGTATAATATCTGAAACTGTAGCTAGATTCTTACCCGTATACATGGATGACGCTTCAGGGCAGACTGCAACCCCTTACATTAAATAAGACGTCCTGTGTCGTTTCCATTTTGTTTATACAGCTTGTTTGGTCACTCTGGTTCACACTGACCGTTGCAATGCCATAAGATTCATCAGATCTTTCTCCCTCTCTGTCCCTTAGTTTGAAGATGTATTCCAGAGACAGGTTTTTTATACAACAGCCTTCTGTGTTCTCTTTTCGACTCCCTATGCATTTGCAATCAAACGCCAGAATTCTATTAATTTCCTTATCATACTCTGCCTCTACCAGACATTCCACTGATTTCAAAACTCGGTCAACTTCTTCCATGACAACAACACTGTTGATTGTCGTTTCTTCCCCATCACTGCGTCAGAAGACTCCAAAATGTCTTCTTCAATGAAAATGTTTTTATCTAAATCAGGGATTTCCTCATCGTCTGATTCATTTCCAGAGTCAGAGAGAGTCAGCATGGCACGATCGTCCTCCAGAAAGTAGTCCATCACAACTTTTTCCCCACTGACCTTTGTCGATAGTGCCTGATAAATTCAGGGCAGCAATGTTATTGAGAGCAGTAGCAACATATTTGCTGTTCTCCATGGCTAACATTATATCTTTAGAAAAAACTGCAGTAGAAAGGATTATCTACGCATAACGAGCAGCTCATTTTATAGACACAAGATGCTACACCGCAGACCCAATCTTAAACTCATCTCTCTGCATGTCCAGCCCACTCATGAGCTCAGCCAATCATGGCTAGTGGGAAGGTTATTGTCCTTTTCTGGGGCTAAACCAACTAGGCTCATAATTTAACAACTTTATTCGTATTTACAGATGGCATACAAGTTCGTTATTAACCTCTCTAGAATACGTGGGATGGTAGCGTCCCACCTGTCAACAGCCAGTGAAACTGAAGGGCGCCAAATTCAAAACAACAGAAATCCCATAACTAAAATTCCTCAAACATACATGTATTTTACACCATTTTAAAGATACACTTGTTGTAAATCCAGCCACAGTGTCCGATTTCAAACGAAAGCACACCAAACGATTATGTTATGTCACAGCCAAGTCACAGAAAAACACAGCCATTTTTACAGCCAAAGAGAGGAGTCACAAAAAGCAGAAATATAGAGAAAATGAATCACTAACCTTTGATGATCTTCATCAGATGACACTCATAGGACTTCATGTTACACAATACATGTATGTTTTGTTCGGTAAAGTTCATATTTATATCCAGAAATCGGAGTTTACATTGGCGCATTATGTTCACTAGTCTTCACTAGTCTTCAGAAATGCAATGGAACGCAGGTCGCTCTCACGTGAACGCGCGAGACTGAGCTTGTGGCTGCTGCAGACCTCTGACTCAATCCCCTCTCATTCGGGCCCCACTTCACAGTAGAAACCTCAAACAACGTTCTAAAGACTGTTGACATCTAGTGGAAGCCTTAGGAAGAACAACATGACCCTATAGACACTGTGTATTCGATAGGGCAAGAGTCGAAAAACTACAAACCTCAGATTTCCCACTTCCTGGTTGGAATTTTTCTCAGGTTTTTGCCTGCCATATGAGTTCTGTTATATTCACAGACATCATTCAAACAGTTTTGGAAACTTCAGATCCAAATCTACTAATTATATGCATATTCTAGCTTTTATGGCTGAGTAGCAAGCAGTTTAATTTGGGCACGCTTTTCATCCAAAATTCCCAACGCTGCCACCTACCCTAGAGAAGTTAAGGCACATGAAAGTTCAAGTGTTCCAGAAGGCATTTCTGCCAAAAACGCTTTTTGATAAATAAAATAAAAATATTAAAATGGTTCTCCTGTGAAGTTGTGACTTGCAACATACGCCTAGTTTCCTGAAACGGGTCACATATAAGCATTATGTTTCCCTGTATGGTAAACCTGTGTGTCTATTTGCTCACAGGTATATTTTCCTGTCTATATATTCCTGTAAGCCACTTTGGATAAAAGTGTCTGCTTAATGACATACGTTATAGTATATATTATATATAGTTATCTGTGTCTCCCTCCGTCCAGGTGCCACGCGGACCAAGGATGCCAGGGAGCTGCTGTATGCCCGTCAGAAGGTGGTAGTGACAACCAAGGCCTTCGGTCTACAAGCCATAGACTTGGTCTACATAGACTATAAGGACGGAGAGGGTCTACGACAGCAGGCAAGGGAGGGAGTTCTCATGGGCTTCACAGGTAAATTGAGCCTCCCTCTCAGGAAAGGGAGAAATTAGAAAAGGATAGGTTATTTTAAGCTTAGGTGTTAGATTTAAGGTTACAATTAGGGTTATGTTAAGGTTTAGGGTTAGGGAAAATATCATTTTGAATGGATGTACATTAGATCCACACGAGGATAGAAGAACATAATGTGTGTGTGCTTGTGTAGGGGTGTTAGCCCCTAGCATAGTGAAGCTCAGTGTGTCTAGCCAGGCAACTATGTGCGTGCATGTGTGAGTGAGTGTGTGAGACATGGTGGAATCTTAAATCATCCACCACCATCTCTTATTAGTTTTTTATTATTTTGATGTGAACATTAACATTTTGCAAGTTATTTATTGAAAGAATATTGTGAGGAATGAGAATAATTTATTACATATAGTTGCAATATTGTGATCTATTACTATCTTGCACAGTCATTTGTCAGCATTTTTGTTCTGGTCTATTTGAGTGTTCTATGTTATGAGCAATAACCGTTGATGGAACCGTGTAACACTCCGTTCTACTGAATTACTAGCATGATTTCACACTGGCATTCGTCTTAATTCGCTATGTCCGTAGTCCATGAGTGGACTCCCAATGTTGCCCTGGGACACGTATGGCGCACGTACACACACACACACACAGACAGACACACACAGACAGACAGATGGACAGACTCCCCATGTTGCTGCTCAGTAAAGCCTCTGTGCCAGGTGGGGTTGATTTGTAATGACTTTTCTCAAAAACACACCAACACACATTCATACTATCGATGGCTGTTTTAACATTGTGTAGACTTTCTCTCTGGCCCACATGCCAGCTGATTTCCCCTGACCTCGGTTGCCACCGTTACTCTGACACGGCTGAGAACACCGCAAGAGACACGTGCTGTTCAGTAAAGCTTTCAAGGACCTCTGCTAATTCTGTTCTTACATACACTTGGGTTAGAGTCATTAAAATTTGTTTTTCAACCACTCCACAAATTTCTTGTTAACTAACTATAGTTTTGGCAAGTCAGTTAGGATTTTTTTCCAACAGTTGTCCAACAGTTGTTTACAGTTTTAACTTTTATTTCACTGTATCACAATTCCAGTGGGTCAGAAGTTGACATACACTAAGTTGACTGTGCCTTTAAACAGCTTTGAAAATTCCAGAAAATTATGTCATGGCTTTAGAAGTTTCTGATAGGCCTTGAAATACATCCACAGGTACACCTCCAATTGATTCAAATAATGTCAATTAGCCTATCTTCAAACTCAGTGCCTCTTTGCTTGACATCATGGGAAAATCAAAAGAAATCAGCCAAGACCTCAGAAAAAAGACTGTGGACCTCCACAAGTCTGGTTTATCCTTGAGAGCAATTTCCAAACACCTGAAGGTACCACGTTCATCTGTACAAACAATAGTACGCAAGTATAAACACCATGGGACCACGCAGCTGTACTTTGGTGTGAAAAGTGCAAATCAATCCCAGAACAACAGCAAAGGACCTTGTGAAGATCCTGGAGGAAACAGGTACGAAAGTATCTATATCCACAGTAAAACGAGTCCTATATCGGCATAACCTGAAAGGTCGCTCAGCAAGGAAGAAGCCACTTCTCCAAACCCGCCATTAAAAAGCCAGACTATGCACATTACATTTTACATTTACATTTAAGTCATTTAGCAGACGCTCTTATCCAGAGCGACTTACAAATTGGTGCATTCACCTTATGACATCCAGTGGAACAGCCACTTTACAATAGTGCATCTAAATCTTTTAAGGGGGGGGGGGAGAAGGATTACTTTATCCTATCCTAGGTATTCCTTAAAGAGGTGGGGTTTCAGATGTCTCCGGAAGGTGGTGATTGACTCCGCTGTCCTGGTGTCGTGGGGGAGTTTGTCCCACCATTGGGGGGCCAGAGCAGCGAACAGTTTTGACTGGGCTGAGCGGGAACTGTACATCCTCAGTGGTAGGGAGGCGAGCAGGCCAGAGGTGGATGAACGCAGTGCCCTTGTTTGGGTGTAGGGCCTGATCAGAGCCTGGAGGTACTGAGGTGCCGTTCCCCTCACAGCTCCGTAGGCAAGCACCATGGTCTTGTAGCGGATGCGAGCTTCAACTGGAAGCCAGTGGAGAGAGCGGAGGAGCAGGGTGACGTGAGAGAACTTGGGAAGGTTGAACACCAGACGGGCTGCAGCGTTCTGGGTGAGTTGTAGGGGTTTAATGGCACAGGCAGGGAGCCCAGCCAACAGCGAGTTGCAGTAATCCAAACGGGAGATGACAAGTGCCTGGATTAGGACCTGCGCCGCTTCCTGTGTGAGGCAGGGTCGTACTCTGCGGATGTTGTAGAGCATGAACCTACAGGAACGGGCCACCGCCTTGATGTTAGTTGAGAACGACAGGGTGTTGTCCAGGATCACTCCAAGGTTCTTAGCGCTCTGGGAGGAGGACACAATGGAGTTGTCAACCGTGATGGCGAGATCATGGAACGGGCAGTCCTTCCCCGGGAGGAAGAGCAGCTCCGTCTTGCCGAGGTTCAGCTTGAGGTGGTGATCCGTCATCCACACTGATATGTCTGCCAGACATGCAGAGATGTGATTCGCCACCTGGTCATCAGAAGGGGAAAGGAGAAGATTAATTGTGTGTCGTCTGCATAGCAATGATAGGAGAGACCATGTGAGGTTATGACAGAGCCAAGTGACTTGGTGTATAGCGAGAATAGGAGAGGGCCTAGAACCGAGCCCTGGGGACACCAGTGGTGAGAGCGCGTGGTGAGGAGACAGATTCTCGCCACGCCACCTGTCAGGTAGGACGCAATCCAAGCGTGGGCCGCGCCGGAGATGCCCAACTCGGAGAGGGTGGAGAGGAGGATCTGATGGTTCACAGTATCGAAGGCAGCCGATAGGTCTAGAAGGATGAGAGCAGAGGAGAGAGAGTTAGCTTTAGCAGTGCGGAGCGCCTCCGTGATACAGAGAAGAGCAGTCTCAGTTGAATGACTAGTCTTGAAACCTGACTGATTTGGATCAAGAAGGTCATTCTGAGAGAGATAGCGGGAGAGCACATGGGGACAAAGATCGTACTTTTGGAGAAATATCCTCTGGTTTGATGAAACAAAAATAGAACTGTTTGGCCATAATGACCATCGTTATATTTGGAGGAAAAAGGGGGAGGCTTTGTAAACCAAAGAACACCATTCCAACTGTGAAGCACGGGGGTAGCAGCATCATGTTGTGGGGGTGCTTTGCTGCAGGAGGGACTGGTGCACTTCACAAAATAGATGACAAAGTGTGTGTGAGCAAGGAGGCCTACAAATCTTACTCTGTTACACCAGCTTTGTCAGGAGGAATGGGCCAAAATTCCCCCAACTTATTGTGGGAAGCTTGTCGAAGGCTACCCGAAACATTTGACCCAAGTTAAAGCATTTAAAGGCAATGCTACCAAATACTAATTGAGTGTATGTAAACTTCTGACCCACTGGGAATGGGATGAAAGAAATAAAAGCTGAAATAAATCATTCTCTCTACTATTATTCTGACATTTCACATTCTTAAAATAAAGTGGTGATCCTAACTGACCTAAGACAGGGAATTTCTACATGGATTAAATGTCTGGAATTGTGAAAAACTATGTATATATGTACTTGGCTAAGGTGTATGTAAACTTCTGACTTCAACTGTATTTATAGCTTTGTTTGTGTTCTATGTCCTGTGTTTTACATTTTTTTATTAGGTGTGCTTGCTGAAGGCATACTTCAGACTTTTAATTATTATTATTTAGCACCCTACTCCTCTTATACCATTTACGCTAGAAACGCCGTTCAAACTTTAAAACGTGTGGACTGGTCTGAATTGAGTTGATTGTATAGAACTTTTCGATATGTTTTATACTTTTTAAGTTACAAATGTGTTGTCCTCCATTCACTTAATGTTATTTCCTCACATTCTAAATCTCCCCATCACTCCCAACATTCTATTCACTGTAAAAGCAACAATACAACTTTTGACACAAATCAGCTACATGACAGCTTTTCTAACAACTTTAACAAAAAGTTAGACATCTGCATCTACTTCTCTGCTATTAAAATCTGGCAACCGAAACAAAATATATTATACAGTTCTAACGATACAGCTGATTTAGTAACTGCATTAACACATTTTCTACCAACTTTTCTAAACAACTCCTGTTTTGACCACTCCCCCAACAATTCAGACAAAAACATAGATTGAATGAAATCGTTCTCTACTTCTCTGCTTTTCAGACCTGAGAATGGATTAGGAATAGCTTCTACAGATAGAGCAGTTTTAGGAACCCATCAGTTGCTCGCTTTCTAGATGCAGTAAGGGATGTTAGCAGCTAGCAGATGTATTATTTAGCAACAACAGCTACAAATTCGAATAAATCTGCATCACGTTTTTAAGTTCACTTTCCTTGCTTTGTCTAACAATACTATCATGAATCAAGCAAATAAGTTTTGTGTGTCAGAGTGCAATATTTATTTAGTATTAAAGCACAAACGTACTGTATGTTAGCATGTTTTTCACACTGACTTTAGCCATTGCGGAGGCAGGCCAGCCACTGTTGCCTAGCAACAACTGCATTGGACAACAACTGCCTCCATTCACTCCTTTCATATTTCACCAGATCACTTCTCATTGCACTTCTTTCAGTTTTCACAACTGTAGTGTAGACACTGACCACAACTACTGAACCACACAACTAGTGAACACAACCACACAACTACTGACCAAAACTACTGACCAGAACAATTACAGGTCATAACATTTACATTTTACATTTAAGTCATTTAGCAGACGCTCTTATCCAGAGCGACTTACAAATTGGTGCATTCACCTTATTACATCCACTGGAACAGCCACTTTACAATAGTGCATCTAAATATTTTAAGGGGGGGGGGGGATGAGAAGGATTACTTTATCCTATCCTAGGTATTCCTTAAAGAGGTGGGGTTTCAGGTGTCTCCGGAAGGTGGTGATTGACTCTGCTGTCCTGGCATCGTGAGGGAGTGTGTTCCACCATTGGGGAGCCAGAGCAGCGAACAGTTTTGACTGGGCTGAGCGGGAACTGTACTTCCTCAGTGGTAGGGAGGCGAGCAGGCCAGAGGTGGATGAACGCAGTGCCCTTGTTTGGGTGTAGGGCCTGATCAGAGCCTGGAGGTACTGACCACTGACCACAACTGCTAAACACAACTGCTGACCACAACTACTCAAATCAAATCAAATGTATTTATATAGCCCTTCTTACATCAGCTGATATCTCAAAGTGCTGTACAGAAACCCACCCGAAAACACCAAACAGAAAGCAATGCAGGTGTAGAAGCACGGTGGCTAGGAAAAACTCTCTAGAAAGGCCAAAACCTAGGAAGAAACCTAGAGAGGAACCAGGCTATGAGGGGTGGCTAGTCCTCTTCTGGCTGTGCCGGGTGGAGATTATAACAGAACGTGGCCAAGATGTTCATAAATGACCAGCATGGTCGAATAATAATAATCACAGTAGTTGTTGAGGGTGCAACAAGTCAGCACCTCAGGAGTAAATGTCAGTTGGCTTTTCATAGCCGATCATTGAGAGCATCTCTACCGCTCCTGCTCTCTCTAGAGAGTTGAAAACAGCAGGTCTGGGACAGGTAGCACGTCCGGTGAACAGGTCAGGGTTCCATAGCCGCAGGCAGAACAGTTGAAACTGGAGCAGCAGCATGACCAGGTGGACTGGGGACAGCAAGGAGTCATCATGTCAGGTAGTCCTGAGGCATGGTCCTAGGGCTCAGGTCCTCCAAGAGAGAGAAAGAAAGAGAAAATTAGAGAGAGCATACTTAAATTCACACAGGACACCGGATAAGACAGGATAAATACTCCATATATAACAGACTGACCCTAGCCCCCCGACACATAAACTACTGCAGCATAAATACTGGAAGCTGAGACGGGGGGTCAGGAGACACTGTGATACCCCCGGACAGGGCCAAACAGGAAGGATATAACGCCACCCACTTTGCCAAAGCACAGCCCTCACACCTCTAGAGGGATATCTTCAACCACCAACTTTACCATCCTGAGACGAGGCTGAGTATAGCCCGCAAAGATCTCCGCCACGGCACAACCCAAGGGGGGGCGCCAGCCCAACTACTGACCACAACCACACAATTACTGACCACAACTACTTACCACAACCACACAACTACTGAAACAATCAACTACTGACCAAAAACTGACCACAACTACTGACCAAAACCACACAACTACTGACCACAACCACACAACTATAGACCGCACATCTACTGAACCACACAACTACTGACCACAGCTACACAACTACGGACCAAAACTACTGACCAGAACAACACAACTACAGGTCATACTACTGAACACAACTACTGAACACAACAATACAATTACTGACCACAACTATTGACCACAATGACACAACTACTAACCACAAAAACTGACCACAACTACTAACCAAAACCACACAAATACTGACCACAATGACTGACCACAAACACACTACTAGTGACCACAAACACACAACTACTGACCACAACCGCACCACTACTGACCACAACCCCACAATTACTGACCCCAGCCACACAACTATTGACCACAAACACATAACTACCTACCAAAACTACTGACCACTACAGACCACAATACTGACCACAGCTGCTGACCACAACCAAAAAACTACTGAACATACTTACAAAACTACTGACCACAAATACTGACAATTTTCCCCAACTTTTTCTAAACTGTTGTTTTGACCACTCCCCCAACAAGCCAGACAAAAACTTAGAGCTTATGAAATTGTCCTTTTACTTCTCTGCTTTTCAAATTTGAGAACGGATTAGGAATAGCTTCTACCAATCAATAGATAGAGCTGTTTTAGTAACTCATCAACTGCTCTCTTTCTAGATGCAGTAAGTAAGTCATGTTAGAAGCTGCAAATTCCAATAAAAAAATGTCCTTGCTTTGTCTAACAACACTATCATGAATCTAGCAAATACGTGTTGTTGGTCAGAGTGCAGTATTTATTTAGTATTAAAGGTGAATTTCACCCTGGGGGAGTCTAGGTCAGTGAGATGTGTTTTACACATACGTATGTGTTTTACACATACACTACCATTCATACACTACCATGGTCCTTCTGTAGCTCAGTTGGTAGAGCATGGCGCTTGTAACGCCAGGGTAGTGGGTTCGATTCCCGGGACCACCCATACGTAGAATGTATGCACACATGACTGTAAGTCGCTTTGGATAAAAGCGTCTAAATGGCATATATTATTATTATTATATATTATTATTATTATTCAAAAGTTTGGGGTCAATTAGAAATGTCCTTGTTTTCCATGTAAACATACATGAAATGAGTTGCAAAATGAATAGGAAATATGGTCAAGATGTGGAAATTGACTCCAATGAAGCGTTGTCCACAGGGTATGGCATAGCATTGCAAAATGGAATGATAGCCTTCCTTCTTCAAGATCCCTTTTACCCTGTACAAATCTCTCACTATACCCACTTTTCTTGGCAATTTCTCACATGGAATAGCCTTCCTTTCTCAGAACAAGAATAGATTGACGAGTTTCAGAAGAAAGTCCTTTTTTTCTGGCCATTTTGAGCCTGTAATCGAACCCACAAATGCTGATGCTCCAAATACTCAACTAGTCTAAAGAAGGCCAGTTTCATTGCTAATTTAATCAGTACAACAGTTTTCAGCTGTGCTAACATAATTGCAAAGGGGTTTTCTAATGATCAATTAGCCTTTTAAAATTATAAACTTGGATTAGTTAACACAACGTGCCATTGGAACACCAGAGTGATGTTTGCTGATAATGGGCCTCTGTACGCCTATGTAGATATTCCATTTAAAAAATCTGCCGTTTCCAGCTACAATAGTCATTTACAACATTTACAATGTCTACACTGTAGACTTTCTGATCAATTAGATGTTATTTTCATGGACAAAAAAATTTACTTTTCTTTCAAAAACAAGGACATTTCTAAGCGACCCCAAACTTTTGAACGGTAGTGTACTGCCCAGGAGGAAGGCTCTATGTGATACTGATCGCACAAGCGTTTTCGTGCATGTACACTAAGTGCTCAGCATATTTGTGAACTCCTTCAAGACTGTTGGAAAAGCATTCCAGTGAAGCTGGTTGAAAGAATGCCAAGAGTGTGCAAAGCTGTCAAGGCAAAGGGTGGCTATTTGAAGAATCTCAAATATAAAATATATTTAGATTTGTTTAACACTTTTTTGGTTGCTACATGATTCCATATGTGTTATTTCATATGTTTGATGTCTTTGCTATTATTCTACAATGTAGAAAATAGTAAAAAGAAAAACCCTTGAATGAGTATGGGGCGGCAGGTAGTGGTCAGAGTGTTGGGTCAGTAACCGAAAGGTTGCTGGATCGAATCCCCGAGCTGACAAGGTAACAATCTGTCTTTCTGCCCCTGAAGAAGGCAGTTTAATCCACTGTTCCCCAATAGGCCATCATTGTAAATAAGAATTTGTTCTTAACTGACTTTCCTAATTAAATAAAGATTACATTAAAAAAATGTTTAAAAAGTTTGTGTTCTAATACTTTTGACCGGTAGTGTAGATATGGATGTCCTTGTTAGAGCCATGGGACATCTTACAGAATATACAATCTGACACGTTTTTTTCCAGTCTCTGAAAGACAACAACTTATGTGGGGAAGTGCTTTGTGCTCTGGCTGTGTCCCTCCCCCAAAGCAGGCTTTTTTGAAAGGGAGGCAGACAACTACTGACAGCAACCACACAATTACTGACCACAACTACTGACCACTACAGACCACAATACGTACAACAGCTACTGTAGTAGTGCATGTGGGATCAAATTATATCCAAAAAGGTAAATCGGAGCAAATGAAATACGATTTTATTGAGCTGATCAACACCCTGAAAGGCTCTGAAAAGCAGCCGATTGTGAATTTCATAAACTTGATTACCCCCCGTTTTCAAATGGGCTGTTGGACAATATCAACCAAAGCCCATGTTACAGTGCATTCAGAAAGTATTCAAAACCATCCCAAACGGAGCCATTGCTATGGATACCACACTCTACTGTCACACCCATTTCACTTGTTTAGTGTTGTTGAAGAAACGTGTTTTACTGAGCCTGAGGTACAATACTTCACACCGCCATTCATTTTACAAAAATGTAAATGAATTGTGTGTGTGGTGTAGGCTTACCTTGGCTGACGTTTTGATAGCCATGTAATTCTCTCTCGGACAAGTTGAGAATTCCCTTTCAAGAAGAGAGGCATGGGGGCCCTAGAGAGCTTGCTATGTAGTAGACGTGCTTTGCTAGAGTTCTGCTCTATTTTGAAACAAATTTATTTTTATCTTAACCTCTCACAACCTATAACTTCAAACATTGTCTGGCAATATGACAAAGGGAAAAGGCACCAAAAAAGGGGGCGCTAAACAAGAATTTGAAATAGACAACGAACCAATTTCAACTTTGCAGACCCACGAGGAGTTAGCTGAAGATGCTAGCTCCCAAGAGTTCCCCACAGATCCTACTCAGTGACATACTGGCTGCCATAAACTCACTAAGCAAGAAGGTGGACACAGGGTTGGCTGATATCTCAAATAGTTTTGGGATTTTGACTGAAACTGTGAAGGCAATTAAACGAAGGGTGCATGAGGTTGAGCTGACGACAGTCGATCACGAGGCCAGGCTACAGGACATAGAGAAACAGTGCGCAACGAGAGCCCAATTGGAAATGCTCGAGTCGCATTCAAGACGCCAGAACATCCGAATATTTGGGATCCAGGAGGACACTGAGAAAGGGAAACCCACTGAATTTGTCTTGGAGCTGATACGGGCATTGCTGTGGAGTGAACACTTCAAAACTGCCATCCTGATCGACCGCACACACAGATCACAGGCAACAAAGCCGGCCAAGGGCGCGCAACCAAGGCCATTCATTGTACAGCTGCTCTATCCCCAGACCAGGGATCTCATCCTCAAGCTGGCTAGTCAAAAGTTCCCCCTTAACTACAGCGGAGCCAGGGTGTCTTTCTACCCAGATATTACTTTGGAGGTGAGGAACCAACGGAAAGAGTATGATGAGTTACTCAAAAAATGCAGGGCGGCCAACATCCGATATGGATTACTCTTCCCAGCCCGGTTTAAGGTGACAGTCGGGGGATCAACACGTATGTTTGACAACCCAAAAGAGGCCTATATGTTCTTATCAAGCAAGTTCCCTGGCTGTGTCAACCGGCTAAATGGCCAAATACAGACCAGGAATGTGTTTGAATTTCCTGCCTATGTCTTTTCGATCAGAAATGAAGACTTATATGATGGGTAAAATGTTGTGGCTTATATAGCATTGTTTAGCCTATCATGTTTTAGCGCCACTCACCCCCTAACGTGAGAGTTAAGTGTTATTTAATATTAGTTTATATTGCGGTGTGTCTATAGATGACGAGTTAGTTCAAGCTGTATGTCTAGACACCCTAAGGTTTGTGTTAGTCAAGGAGTGCTTCATTTGGGGAAGTCACTCAGTAAAGGGACAGGAGGGGGGATGCGGTCTGGGTTTTATGTTCACATTTATTAATACAGGTGGCATGACAAGCTCCCGCAAGGCGGGACGTTTTTCTTTTGGGCTTTGTATGACAGCAACAATTTGCTCTAAAATAAGAAATGCCACATAGTGACCGAGCACAGAGTAGACCTGGTGGAATAAAGATAGTCAGCTGGAACTGTAATGGCTTAGGGCATGTCGTGAAAGGGGCATGTCATGAAACGAGCTAAGGTTTTTTCTCATCTTAAATCACTGGGGGCTGACATAGTGCTTCTTCAAGAAACTCATATTAAACACTGCGCTCAGGCCAAGCTACGAGTCGGCTGGATCGATCAGATATACCAGTCTAACTTGGATGCAAGAGGGGTAGCAATCCCGATAAGGAAAAACATTCCTTTCGTTTACTCATCCTCAATTTCAGATCCTAAAATGGCCAGTATATTATTGTGGCTGGTACACTGAGTTCGAAACCAATAACCTTGGTCAATTTATATGGACCCAACTTCGATGATCCATTATTTTTTCAAAGTTGATTTAAGACCATACCAAATATCTCGGATACGTGTGTTATTATTGGAGGTGACTTTAACTGTACGTTAGATCCTATTTTAGATAAACAGCTATCAAGGTCACTTCAACAATCCATTGCCAGTGTCTGTCTAAATACATTGATGACAAACCTTAACATTGTTGATATTTGGAGACTGACGCACACCAACAGATAGGGATTATTCTTTATTTTCATCAGTTCATAAATCATATTCCAGAATTGACTATTTTTTGTCGGACTCCAAACTAATTTCAGCAGCTTCGTCGGTTACCTATCACCCTATATTCTAATTACGGACCACTCTCCTCTGTCCATGGTGCGGAATCTCGACAATATGTCGGCGGCGGTGGTGCTTAGACGCATACTTGATGAAAGATGAGACTTTTGTCTGTATTTGAAGGAGCAGATTGCCTTTTTCCTCGGAACTAACGACACAGGGGATGTTGACGACTCCACCCTTTGGGAATCTCTAAAGGCTGTGATTAGAGGTTACATTATTTATTATACATCAGAGAGGAAGAAACATGTCAATACTAGGCTGAGAGAAATTGAAAGAGTGTTAGGGGAACAGGAGAACGTTTTTAGGATGAATTCCTTGAATACAGTCCTTGAGAAGATCACAAAGTTGAAATATGAATACAATACCATCCTTTCGAAACAGGTGGGCTCTTTACTTGCTAGAACGCAACAAAGTTATTTAGAACTGGGTAACAAATCACATCAATTATTAGCAAGACAGCTAAAGCATGTACAGGCATCTAGAGCTATTCACAAAATAAAAGACAAGAAGGGTAAAATAGTAACAGGTCCGCAGGATATTAATAAATTCTTTGCGCAGTTTAACTCAGAGCTATATCAATCAAAACGCGATGCTACTGATCCACAAACTATGGAACGCGTTCTTTCTGAATGTGAACTTCCTAAACTAGACAGGGGGGCAGCTGCTGAGCTCGATGCTGGGATAACTTTAGAGGAAATTAACACAGCGATAGCACAATTTCCAAACAGCAAGGCCCCTGGGCCCGATGGATATGTAATAGAATTCTATAAGAAGTACTGCACCACTCTAGCTCCACTTATGTTGTGAATGTTTAAACAATCCAAAGAAATGCCAAACTCCCGCAAACACTGTATGAAGCTACAATAGTACTGATCTTGAAAAAATATAGAGATTCCATGGAGATGTGTCGTTACTCCCCATGGAAAACAAGGTGTTGACAAAAATATTGGCAAACCGGTTTTTATCCCGGGCCGGCATAAATACTACAATTTGAGACGCTGAGTTGTCGTAATGCTGCAGCAAATGTGCATTATCCTAGATGTGTTGGCAGTCACAAAGTAAGTAACCTAATGTATGTCCATCTGACTCCCCTGAATACCTCTGTTGATCCTACAGCTATTGTATGCAGTAATCATGTGGCTATGAACCAGAGTTATACTGTCAGCACTGAGGCAGTGTGCCCTAGTAGGAAGTCCCACTTGGTGCAGCTCACCCTGCGCTATCAGCTCAAACATAAATCACATTTTCATGTCTACTTCTGAAAAGCTTCCCAGTAAAGCAATAAAAACAATCAAGCATCCCAAAAAAGTGCTAAAAATTGCCCACATTAACATATGTAGGCTAAGAAACATGGTTCATGAAATTGATAACTTGCTAGGAACAGATGACATTCATATTCTGACTAACTCTGAAACTCCCTTAAATAATACCTTTGATTATACAGTGGTTACAATACATGGTTATAACGTCTACAGAATGCTATGTGGAAGAGGTGAAGAATTATTGTTGTTTATTAGTGATAAGCCACCTGGTTCTGACAACTTGGATGAAAAATGACTGGGTATTATAGCAGACGATATTGCCACTTCTATTTGCCATATCTTCAAACTAAGCCTTCAAGCTGGTGTGTGCCCTCAGGCCTGGAGGGGAGCAAAAGTCATTCCTCTTGCCAAGAACAGTAAAGCCCCTTTACTGGCTCAAATAGCCGACCAATCAGCCTGTTACCAAACCCTAGTAAACTTTTTGAAAATGTGGTGTTTTACCAGATACAATGCTATTTCACAGTAAACAAAGGGACAACAGACATTCAGCATGCTTATAGGGAAAGGCATTCAACATGCACGGTACTTACACAAATGACTGATGATTGGCTGAGAAAAATTAATGATCAAAAGATTGTGGGAGCTGTTTTGTTAGACTTCGGTGTGGCTTTTGATATTATCGATCATAGTTACCCGTCTAATAGAACAAAGAGGGTGTTCTTTAATGGAACCCTCTACAACATAATCCAGGTAGAATCAGGCATTCCCCAGGGCAGCTGTCTAGGCTCTTTACTTTGTTCAACCCTTACTAATGACATGACACTTGCTTTGAGTAAACCCAGTGTGTCTATATATACGGATGACTCAACATTATACACATCAGCTACTACAGCGAGTGAAATCACTGCAAAACTTAACAAAAAGCTGCAGTCAGTTTCAGAATGGATGGCAACAAATACATTCACCCTACAAATCATTCACTAAATCATAAACCTGAACTACAGTTGAAGTCGGAAGTTTGCATACACCTTAGCCAAATACATTTAAACTCAGTTTTTCACCATTCCTGACATTTAATCCAATTAAACATTCCCTGTCCTAGGTCAGTTAGGATCACCACTTTATTTTAAGAATGTGAAATGTCAGAATAATAGTAGAGAGAATGATTTATTTCAGCTTTTATTTCTTTCATCACATTCCCAGTGGGTCACAAGTTTACATACACTCAATTAGTATTTGGTAGCATTGTTTAACTTGGGTCAAACGTTTCGGGTAGCCTTCGACAAGCTTCCCACAATAAGTTGGGTGAATATAGGATTGAGGTCAGGGCTTTGTGATGGCCACTCCACTCCAATACATTGACTTCGCTTCACCTCGCTTCGCGTTCCTAGGAAACCATGCAGTTTTTTGTTTTTTTATGTGTTATTTCTTACATTGGTACCCCAGGTCATCATACAGTCGAGAAGAACTACTGAATATAAGAGCAGCGTCAATTCACCATCAGTACGACCAAGAATATGACTTTCGCGAAGCGGATCCTGTGTTCTGCCTTTCACCCAGGACAACGGAATGGATCCCAGCCGGCGACCCAAAGAAACGACTTCGTAAAAGGGGGAAACGAAGCGGTCTTCTGGTCAGACTCCGGAGACGGGCACATCGTGCACCATTCCCTAGCATTCTTCTCGCCAATGTCCAGTCTCTTGACAACAAGGTTGATGAAATCCGAGCAAGGGTAGCATTCCAGAGGGTCATCAGAGACTGTAACGTTCTTTGCTTCACGGAAACATGGCTCACTGGAGAGACGCTATCGGAGTCGGTGCAGCCAGCTGGTTTCTCCACGCATCGCGCCGACATAAACAAACATCTTTCGGGTAAGAAGAGGAGCGGGGGCGTATGCTTCATGGTGAACGAGACGTGGTGTGGCCACAACAACATACAGGAACTCAAGTCCTTCTGTTCACCTGATTTAGAATTCCTCACAATCAAATTTCGACCGCATTATCTACCAAGGGAATTCTCTTCGATTATAATCACAGCCGTATATATTCCCCCCCAAGCAGACACATCGATGGCTATGAACCAACTTTATTTGACTCTTTGCAAACTGGAATCCATATATCCTGAGGCTGCATTCATTGTAGCTGGGGATTTTAACAAGGCTAATCTGAAAACAAGACTCCCTAAATTGTATCAGCATATCGATTGCGCAACCAGGGCTGGAAAAACCTTGGATCATTGCTATTCTAACTTCCGTGACGCATATAAGGCCCCGCCCCGCTCTCCTTTCGGAAAAGCTGACCACGACTCCATTTTGTTGATCCCTGCCTACAGACAGAAACTAAAACAAGAAGCTCCCGCGCTGAGGTCTGTTCAACGCTGGTCCGACCAATCTGATTCCACACTCCAAGACTGCTTCCATCACGTGGACTGGGATATGTTTCGTATTGCATCAAACAACAACATTGACAAATACGCTGATTCGGTGAGCGAGTTCATTAGAACGTGCGTTGAAGATGTCGTTCCCATAGCAACGATTAAAACATTCCCAAACCAGAAACCGTGGATTGATGGCAGCATTCGCGTGAAACTGAAAGCGCGAACCACTGCTTTTAATCAGGGCAAGGTGACCGGAACATGACCGAAAACAAACAGTGTAGCTATTCCGTCCGCAAGGCAATCAAACAAGCTAAGCGTAAGTATAGAGACAAAGTAGAATCTCAATTCAACGGCTCAGACACAAGAGGTATGTGGCAGGGTCTACAGTCAATCACGGATTACAAAAAGAAAACCAGCCCCGTCACGGACCAGGATGTCTTTCTCCCAGGCAGACTAAATAACTTTTTTGCCCGCTTTGAGGACAATACAGTGCCACTGACACGGCCCGCAGCCAAAACATGCGGACTCTCCTTCACTGCAGCCGACGTGAGGAAAACATTTAAACGTGTCAACCCTCGCAAGGCTGCAGGCCCAGACGGCATCCCCAGCCGCGCCCTCAGAGCATGCGCAGACCAGCTGGCTGGTGTGTTTACGGACATATTCAATCAATCCCTATCCCAGTCTGTTGTTCCCACATGCTTCAAGAGGGTCACCATTGTTCCTGTTCCCAAGAAAGCTAAGGTAACTGAGCTAAACGACTACCGCCCCGTAGCACTCACTTCCGTCATCATGAAGTGCTTTGAGAGACTAGTCAAGGACCATATCACCTCCACCCTACCTGACACCTTAGACCCACTCCAATTTGCTTACCGCCCAAATAGGTCCACAGATGATTCAATCTCAACCACACTGCACACTGCCCGAACCCATCTGGACAAAAGGAATACCTATGTTAGAATGCTGTTCATCGACTACAGCTCGGCATTTAACATAACATAGTGCCCTCCAAGCTCGTCATCAAGCTCGAGACCCTGGGTCTCGACCCCTCCCTGTGCAACTGGGTACTGGACTTCCTGACGGGCCGCCCCCAGGTGTTGAGGGTAGGCAACAACATCTCCACCCCGCTGATCCTCAAAACTCGGGCCCCACAAGGGTGCGTTCTGAGCCCTCTACTGTACTCCCTGTTCACCCACTGCGTGGCCACGCACGCCTCCAACTCAATCATCAAGTTTACGGATGACACAACAGTGGTAGGCTTGATTACCAACAACGACGAGACGGCCTACAGGGAGGAGGTGAGGGCCCTCGGAGTGTGGTGTCAGGAAAATAACCTCACACTCAACATCAACAAAACTAAGGAGATGATTGTGGACTTCAGGAAACAGCAGAGGGAACACCCCCCTATCCACATCGATGGAACAGTAGTGGAGAGGGTAGTAAGTTTTAAGTTCCTCAGCGTACACATCACAGACAGCATCGTGAAGAAGGCGCAGCAGCGCCTCTTCAACCTCAGGAGGCTGAAGAAATTCAACTTGTCACCAAAAACTTCTACAAACTTCTACAGATGCACAATCGAGAGCATCCTGTCGGGCTGTATCACCGCCTGGTACGGCAACTGCTCCGCCTACAACCTTAAGGCTCTCCAGAGGGTAGTGAGGTCTGCACAACGCATCACCGGGGGCAAACTACCTGCCCTCCAGGACACCTACACCACCCAATGTCACAGGAAGGCCATAAAGATCATCAAGGACAACAACCACCCGAGCCACTGCCTGTTCACCCTGCTATCATCCAGAAGGCGAGGTCAGTACAGGTGCATCAAAACTGGGACCGAGAGACTGAAAAACAGCTTCTATCTCAAGGCCATCAGACTGTTAAACAGCCACCACTAACATCGAGTGGCTGCTGCTAACACACTGACTCAACTCCAGCCACTTTAATAATAGGAATTGATGTAAAATATATCACAGCCACTTTAAACAATGCTACCTAATATAATGTTTACATACCCTACATTATTCATCTCATATGTATACGTATATACTGTACTCTATATCATCTACTGCATCTTTATGTAATACATGTATCACTAGCCACTTTAACTATGCCACTTTGTTTACATACTCATCTCATATGTATATATTGTACTCAATACCATCTACTGTATCTTGCCTATGCCGCTCTGTACCATCGCTCATTCATATATCTTTATGTACATATTCTTTATCCCCTTACTCCCCTTACACAGGTAGTAGTTTTGGATTTGTTAGCTAGATGACTTGTTGGTTATTACTGCATTGTCGGAACTAGAAGCACAAGCATTTCGCTACACTTGCATTAACATCTGCTAACCATGTGTATGTGACAAATAACATTTGATTTGATTTGACTTTGTTGTCCTTAAGCCATTTTAACACAACTTTGGAAGTATGCTTGGGGTCATTGTCCATTTGGAAGACCCATTTGTGACCAAGCTTTAACTTTCTGACTCATGCTTGAGATGTTGCTTCAATATTTCCATGTTCCATTCTCATGATGCCATCTATTTTGTAAAGTGCGCCAGCCCCTCCTGCAGCAAAGCACCCCACAACATGATCCTGTCTACCCCATGCTTCACGGTTGGGATGGTGTTCTTCGGCTTGCAAGCCTCTCCCTTTTTCCTCCAAATATAACAATGGTCATTATGGCCAAACAATTATATTTATTTTTCATCAGACCAGAGGACATTTCTCCAAATGTACGATCTTTGTCCCCACGTGCAGTTGCTTTTTTATGGCGGTTTTGGAGCAGTGGCTTCTTCCTTGCTGAGCGGCCTTTCAGGTTATGTCGATATAGGACTCGTTTTACTGTGGATATAGATACTTTTGTACCTGTTTTCTCCACCATCTTCACAAGGTACTTTGCTGTTGTTCTGTGATTGATTTGCACTTTTCACACCAAAGTATGTTCACCTCTAGGGGACAGAATGCGTCTCCTTCCTGAGCGGTATGACGGCTGCGTGGTCCCATGGTGTTTATACTTGCATACTATTGTTTGTACAAATGAACATAGTACCTTCCGGCATTTAGAAATTGCTCCCAAGGATGAACCAGACTTGTGGAGGTCTACAAAAAAAAATTTGAGGCCTTGGCTGATTTATTTTGATTTTTCCATGATGTCAACCAAAGAGGCACTGAGTTTGAAGGTAGGCCTTGAAATACATCCACAGGTACACCTCAAATTGACTTACTGATAGGCTAATTGAAATAATGTATCTTCTAAAGTCATGACATACTTTTCTGGAATTTTCCAAGCTCTTTAAAGGCACTCAACTTAGTGTATGTAATCTTCTGACCCATTGTAATTTTGATACAGTGAATTATAAGTGAAATAATCTGTCTGTAAACAATTGTTGGAAAAATTACTTGTCATACACAAAGTAGATGTCCTGACTGACTTGCCAAAACTATAGTTTGTTAACGAGAAATTTGTGGAGTGGTTGAAAAATGAGTTTTAATGACTCCAATCTAAGTATGTAAACTTTTGACTTCAACTGTATATCTTGCAATGAATATTGTGGAAATTGAGCAAGTTGAGGTGACTTAAATCATTGGAGTAACCCTGGATTGTAACATGGCATGGTCAAAACATGTTGATTCAACAGTAGCTAAGATGGGGAGAAGTCTGTCCATAATAAAGAGCTTCTCTGCCTTCTTAACACTATCAACAAGGCAGGTCCCACAGGCACTAGTTTTGTTGCACCTGGACTAAGACCCTCTTAAGAGGAACTTAAGAAAATGACAATTGGCTCAGAACAGGGCAGCACAGCTGGCCCTTAAATGTACACTGAGAGCTGACAATAATCATATGTATGTCCATCTGTCATGGCACAAAGTAGAGCAGAGTTTTACGTCATCAATACTTATTTTTGTAAGAAGTATTGACATGCTGAATGCACTGATCTGTCTGTTTAAACTACTAGCACACAGCTCAAAGACTCATGCATACAGAACCCCACAAGACATGCCACCAGAGGTCTATTCACAATCCAGAACAGACTATGGGATTCGCCACTACTACATAGAGCCATGGCTACATGGAACTCTATTCCACATCGTGTGACTCAGTAGTTCCCAAACTTTTTACAGTCCCATACCCCTTCAAACATTCAACCTCCAGCTGCGTGTTGTTCAAATGTTGTTTTTTGCCATCATTGTAAGCCTGCCACTCACACACTATACGATACATTTATTAAACATAAGAATGAGTATGAGTTTTTGTCACAACCCGGCTCATGGGAAGTGACAAAGAGCTCATATAGGACTAGGGAACAAATAATAACATAATAATAATCAATAATTTTGCTCTTTATCTAGCCATCTTACATATAAAACCTTATTTGTTCATCAAAAATGATGAAGTCGCTCTGGATAAGAGCGTCTGCTAAATGACTTAAATGTAAATGTAAATGAATAACTCACCACAGGTTAATAAGAGGGGTGTGCTTGAAAGGATGCACATAACTCTGTAATGTTGGGTTGTATTGGAGAGAGTCTCTGTCTTAAATCATTTTCCACACACAGTCTGTGCCTGTATTTAGTTTTCATGCTAGTGAGGGCCGAGAATCCAGTCTCACATAGGTACGTGGTTGCAAAGGGTATCAGTGTCTTAAATGCGTGATTTGTCAAGCCAAGAAACTCAGAGCACAGCCCTATCCAGAAATCTGCCAGTGGCTTCTGATTAAATTACATTTTCATAAAACTGCTTGTTGCAATTTCAATGAGCTTCTCTTGTTCAGATATTGGTAAGTGGACTGGAGGCAGGGCATGAAAGGGATAACGAATCCAGTTGTTTGTGTCGTCCGTTTTGGGACATTAGCTGTGTAATTGCGCACCCAGCTCATTCAGGTGCTTCGCTGTATCACATTTTACATTGTCTTTAAGCTTGAGTTCATTTCCACACAAAATATCATACAATGATGTTTTGTCCTTGATAATGCAGACAGAGAAGATCTCTAACTCTCAATCATAGCCTTTGTCCCCCACTTTGAATATAGTTGCGGAGAGTCCCTGTAAATCCTCGATTCAGATCATTCAGGTGATAAGAAACATTACCCAGATAGGCCAGTCGTGTGAGAAACTCATCATCATACAAGCGGTCAGACAAGTGAAAATTAGTCAAGAAAACTTTAAGCTCGTCTCTCATTTCAAAGAATGTGTCAATACTTTGCCCCTTGATAACCACAGCACTTCTGTATGTTGTAAAAGCGTTACATGGTCGCTGCTCATGTCATTGCATAATGCAGAAAATACATGAGAGTTCATGGGCCTTGCTTTAACAAAGTTAACCATTTTCACTGTCGTGTCCAGAACCTCGTTCGAGCTGTCAGGGATTTCCTTGGCAGCAGGAGCCTCTCGGTGGATGCTGAAGTGTATCCAATTGTCACATTCTGACCTTAGTTCCTTTATTATGTTTTTGTGTTAGTTTGGTCAGGGCGTGAGTTGGGGTGGGTAGTTTTTGTTATTTTTTCTATGTTGTATTTCTGTGTTTGGCCTGGTATGGTTCTCAATCAGAGGCAGCTGTCGATCGTTGTCTCACATTGAGAATCATACTTAGGTAGCCTGTTTTCCCCAATTTGGTTGTGGGTGATTATTTTCTGTGTCTGTGTTTTCCACACGGAACGGTTTCGTTTCACGCTGCGCTTTGGTCCTCACCTTCCACCAACGGAAACCATTACACCAAGTGGCGTCGGGAGCAACTGCTTGCACGCTCGTTACCATTCCACTATGTTTCCCTGTCATGGCTTTTGTGCCGTCAGTACAGATACCAACACATCTTGACCACCAAAGTCCATTTGATGTCACAAAGCTGTCCAGTACTTTAAAAATATCCTCTCATATATACGTCTTCCTTAATTCACCCACATTAATGTAACGTACATATACCAGGAGCTGTGCCAGGCCCGCCACGTCTGTTGACTCATCCAGCTGTAACGCATATATTTGACTGGCTTGTATGCGAAGCAGTAATTGTTTTAAAACATCTCCTGACATGTCACTGATTCGTCGTGAAACAGTGTTGTTTGATGAAGGCAGTTTCTGTATCGTTTTTTTTGGCCTTTTGCCCCAGCATTGTCATTTACATTTAAGTCATTTTGCAGATGCTCTTATCCAGAGCGACTTACAAATTGGTGCATTCACCTTATGACATCCAGTGGAACAGCCACTTTACAATAGTGCATCTAAATCTTTTAAGGGGGGAGGGGGGGGGTGAGAAGGATTACTTTATCCTATCCTAGGTATTCCTTAAAGAGGTGGGGTTTCAGGTGTCTCCGGAAGGTGGTGATTGACTCCGCTGTCCTGGCGATATGTCTGCCAGACATACAGAGATGCGATTCGCCACCTGGTCATCAGAAGGCGGAAAGGAGAAGATTAATTGTGTGTCGTCTGCATAGCAATGATAGGAGAGACCATGTGAGGTTATGACAGAGCCAAGTGACTTGGTGTATAGCGAGAATAGGAGAGGGCCTAGAACAGAGCCCTGGGGGACACCAGTGGTGAGAGCGCGTGGTGAGGAGACAGATTCTCGCCACGCCACCTGGTAGGAGCGACCTGTCAGGTAGGACGCAATCCAAGCGTGGGCCGCGCAGGAGATGCCCAACTCCGAGAGGGTGGAGAGGAGGATCTGATGGTTCACAGTATCGAAGGCAGCCGATAGGTCTAGAAGGATGAGAGCAGAGGAGAGAGAGTTAGCTTTAGCAGTGCGGAGCGCCTCCGTGATACAGAGAAGAGCAGTCTCAGTTGAATGACTAGTCTTGAAACCTGACTGATTTGGATCAAGAAGGTCATTCTGAGAGAGATAGCGGGAGAACTGGCCAAGGACGGCACGTTCAAGAGTTTTGGAGAGAAAAGAAAGAAGGGATACTGGTCTGTAGTTGTTGACATCGGAGGGATCGAGTGTAGGTTTTTTCAGAAGGGGTGCAACTCTCGCTCTCTTGAAGACGGAAGGGACGTAGCCAGCGGTCAGGGATGAGTTGATGAGCGAGGTGAGGTAAGGGAGAAGGTCTCCGGAAATGGTCTGGAGAAGAGAGGAGGGGATAGGGTCAAGCGGGCAGGTTGTTGGGCGGCCGGCCGTCACAAGACGCGAGATTTCATCTGGAGAGAGAGGGGAGAAAGAGGTCAGAGCACAGGGTAGGGCAGTGTGAGCAGAACCAGCGGTGTCGTTTGACTTAGCAAACGAGGATCGGATGTCGTCGACCTTCTTTTTCAAAATGGTTGACGAAGTCATCTGCAGAGAGGAGGAGGGGGGAGGGGAGGAGGATTCAGGAGGGAGGAGAAGGTGGCAAAGAGCTTCCTAGGGTTAGAGGCAGATGCTTGGAATTTAGAGTGGTAGAAAGTGGCTTTAGCAGCAGAGACAGAGGAGGAAAATGTAGAGAGGAGGGAGTAAAGGATGCCAGGTCCGCAGGGAGGCGAGTTTTCCTCCATTTCCGCTCGGCTGCCCGGAGCCCTGTTCTGTGAGCTCGCAATGAGTCGTCGAGCCACGGAGCGGGAGGGGAGGACCGAGCCGGCCTGGAGGATAGGGGACATAGAGAGTCAAAGGATGCAGAAAGGAGGAGAAGAGGGTTGAGGAGGCAGAATCAGGAGATAGGTTGGAGAAGGTTTGAGCAGAGGGAAGAGATGATAGGATGGAAGAGGAGAGAGTAGCGGGGGAGAGAGAGCGAAGGTTGGGACGGCGCGATACCATCCGAGTAGGGGCAGTGTGGGAAGTGTTGGATGAGAGCGAGAGGGAAAAGGATACAAGGTAGTGGTCGGAGACTTGGAGGGGAGTTGCAATGAGGTTAGTGGAAGAACAGCATCTAGTAAAGATGAGGTCGAGCGTATTGCCTGCCTTGTGAGTAGGGGGAAGGTGAGAGGGTGAGGTCAAAAGAGGAGAGGAGTGGAAAGAAGGAGGCAGAGAGGAATGAGTCAAAGGTAGACGTGGGGAGGTTAAAGTCGCCCAGAACTGTGAGAGGTGAGCCGTCCTCAGGAAAGGAGCTTATCAAGGCATCAAGCTCATTGATGAACTCTCCGAGGGGACCTGGAGGGCGATAAATGATAAGGATGTTAAGCTTGAAAGGGCTGGTAACTGTGACAGCATAAAATTCAAAGGAGGCGATAGACAGATGGGTAAGGGGAGAAAGAGAGAATGACCACTTGGGAGAGATGAGGATCCCGGTGCCACCACCCCGCTGACCAGAAGCTCTCGGGGTGTGCGAGAACACGTGGGCGGACGAAGAGAGAGCAGTAGGAGTAGCAGTGTTATCTGTGGTGATCCATGTTTCCGTCAGTGCCAAGAAGTCGAGGGACTGGAGGGAGGCATAGGCTGAGATGAACTCTGCCTTGTTGGCCGCAGATCGGCAGTTCCAGAGGCTACCGGAGACCTGGAACTCCACGTGGGTCGTGCGCGCTGGGACCACCAGATTAGGGTGGCCGCGGCCACGCGGTGTGGAGCGTTTGCATGGTCTGTGCAGAGAGGAGAGAACAGGGATAGACAGACACATAGTTGACAGGCTACAGAAGAGGCTACGCTAATGCAAGGAGATTGGAGTGACAAGTGGACTACACGTCTCGAATGTTCAGAAAGTTAAGCTTACGTAGCAAGAATCTTATTGACTAAAATGATTAAAATGATACAGTACTGCTGAAGTAGGCTAGCTGGCAGTGGCTGCGTTGTTGACTTTGTAGGCTAGCTGGCAGTGGCTGTGTTGTTGACACTACACTAATCAAGTCGTTCCGTTGAGTGTAATAGTTTTCTACAGTGCTGCTATTCGGGGCTAGCTGGCTAGCTAGCAGTGTCGATTTAGTTACGTTGCGTTAAAAGAACGACAATAGCTGGCTAGCTAACCTAGAAAATCGCTCTAGACTACACAATTATCTTTGATACACAGACGGCTATGTAGCTAGCTATGTAGCTAGCTACGATCAAACAAATCAAACCGTTGTGCTGTAATGAAATGAAATGAAAATGTGATACTACCTGTGGAGCGAAGCGGAATGCGACCGGGTTGTTGAGTGCGGAAGTTCTATTCAGTAGACGTTGGCTAGCTGTTGGCTAGCTAGCAGTGTCTCCTACGTTAAGGACGACAAATAGCTGGCTAGCTAACCTCGGTAAATTAAGATAGTCACTCTAAGACTACACAATTATCTTGGATACGAAGACAGCAAAGACAACTATGTAGCTAGCTAACACTACACTAATCAAGTCGTTCAGTTGAGTGTAATAGTTTCTACAGTGCTGCTATTCGGTAGACGGTGGACGTTTGCTAGCTGGCTAGCTGCTGGGCAGATAGCAGTGTAGACTACGTTAGGACGACGAAATACGAAGTTGCAATAGAAGTGCTGACTGTTTCACTTTGTTGTCCTCTTTCTTTTCCTTTTTCTTCTGTCCTTCTTTTGTCCTTATTTTGTCTTCCTTTCTTCTGTTAACTAGATATTTTTTGTTGTTATTCTTTGTAAGCTAGCTAGCTTCTTCCAGGAGAGTCCCTAGCAACTGCTTAGCAACAAGTAAACAATTCTGCTAGCAATTCAGCTAGCTAAGATAACTGTACAATTTTATGAAAAATAGTTACTTTTTCAAAAGCCTGTCTTTTTTGGTTTGTTCCTTGTTTTGTCTTCTATTGAGTCTTGCAGTTTTCTCTTGATTTTTTTCGATGTACTTCACTCTAAAAAAAACATTTAAATCTCAATATATACAGGAGCTCATTTTTCAGCAGCTGCTCAATTTAGAACTCCGGAACACTATTTAGTGATTTATCCAGGTAGCCGGAAAGTGGAGCATTGCAGTAGTCTAATCTAGAATTGACAAAAGCATTGATAATCTTTTCTGCATAGTTTCTGGACAAAAGGTTGACAGTGTGCTCCGAATGACATCACCAAGAGGTCAAATATATAATGAAAACAATAGTGGTCCTAAAACGGAATCTTGAGGAACACCGAAACTTACTGATTTGTTAGAGGACACACCATCCACAGAGATGAGATCTTTCCGACAGATAAGATCTAAACCAGGCCAGAACTTGTCCGTGTAGATCAATTAGTGTTTCCAATCTCTCCAAAATAATGTGGTGGTAAAAGTGGCACTAAGGTCTAGGAGCACGGGGGCAGATACAGAGCCTTGGTCTGACACCATTAAAAGGTCATTTTACCACCTTCAGGAGTGCAGTCTCAATGCTATGATCGGGTCTAAAACCAGACGGAAGTGTTTTTGTATACATTGTTTGTCTTCAGGAAGGCAGTTAGTTGCTGCCTCAAAAAACACTTGAGAGGTATGGGAGATTCAACATAGGTCAATATTTTTATTTTTTTGTAAATGTTCTGGATCAAGGTTTGGCTTTTTCAAGAGAGGCTTTATTACTGCCACTTTAAGTGAGTTTGGTACACATTCCGTGGATAAGGAGCCGTTTATTATGTTCAACAAAGGAGAGCCAAGCATAGGAAGCAGCTCTTTCAGTAGTTTAGTTGGAATACGGTCCAGTATGCAGCTTGAAGGTTTAGAGGCCATGACAATATTCATGAATGTGTCAAGGGATATAGGATTTTAAAAATGTGTCGGTCTCCCATGATCCTAGGTCCTGGCAGTGTTGTGCAGACTCAGGACAACTGAGCTTTGGAGAAATATGCAGATTAAAAGAGGAGTCTGTCATTTTCTTTCTAATGATCATGATATTTTCGTCAAAGAAATTCATCAATTTAGCACTGCTGAAGTGAAAGCCATCTTCTCTTGGGGAATGCTGCTTTTTAGTTAGCTTTTGACAGTATCAAAAATAAATGTTGGATTGTTCTTATTCTTCTCAATTAAGTTTGAACAATAGGATGATCAAGCAGCAGTGAGACATCTTCTATATTGCATGGTACTGTCTTACCAAGCTAATTGGAAGACTTCCAGCTTGGTGGAGTGCCATTTACGTTCCAATGTTCTGGAAGCTTGTTTCAGGGCGCGGGTATTTTCTGTATACCATGGAGCTAGTTTCTTGTGACAAACATATTTTGATTTTAGGGGTGTGACTGCATCTAGAGTATTACACAAGGTTAAATTTTGTTCCTCAGTTAGGTGGTTAACCGATTTTTGTACTCCGACATCGTTGGGAAGGTGGAGGGAGTCTGGAAGGGCATCTAGAAATCTTTGGGTTGTCCGAGAATTTGTAGCATGGCTTTGGATGATTCTAGGTTTGTGTCTAAACAGATAATTTGTTGCATTTGCAAACATAATAAAACTGTAGTCCGATAATCCAGGATTATGTGGAAAAATGTTCATATCCACTATATTTATTCCATGGGACAAAACTAGGTCCAGGTATGCCTGTGGCAGTGAGAAGGTCCGGAGACATGTTGGACAGTCTCAATGGGGATAGTTGAGCTGACTACACTGACTATGCTAGTGGCAGACTCCACTACGCTGGCAGGCTGGCTGACAGCCTGCTGCCTGGCCTGCACCCTATCTCATTGTGGAGTTATAGGAGTTAGAGCCCTGTTTATGTTGATAGATAAGATGAGAGCACTCCTCCAGCTTGGGTGGAGTTCTTCTCTCCTCAGCTGGCCAGGCTTGGTCCTGTTTGTGGGTGAGTCTCAGAAAGAGGGACAATTATCTACAAATTCTATCTTTTGAGAGGGGCAGAAAAACATTATCAACCATCGATTGAGTTGTGAGACTGCTTTTGAGCTCAACACTCCCCCTAACTGGGAGGAGGCCAGAGGCAATTACTTGATGCCAACACATCTTTCTAGCTAGTTTACACGCTAAAGCTATGTTATGCTTGGTGACCTCTGACTGTTTCATCCCAACATCGTTGGTGCCGAAGTGGATAACAATATCTCTATCCTCTCTACACTCGCCAGTTTTAGCCTTAGCCAGCACTGTCTTTAGATTAGCCTTTACGTTGGTAGCCCTGCCCCCTGGTAAACAGTGTATGATCGCTGGATTATTATTTTTATGTCTAATACTGCGGGTAATGGAGTCGCCAATGACTAGGGTTTTCAATTTGTCAGAGCTAATGGTGGGAGGCTTCGGCGTCTCAGACCCCGTAACGGGTGGAGGAGAGATGGCTCGGCCTCTGACTCCAACTCGTTGCTTAATGGGGAGAACCTGTTGAAAGTTTCTTTCGGCTGAATGAGCGACACCAGTTGAGCATTCCGACAGCATTTCCTTCCAGAAGCCTTGAGAAAATTGTCCGGCTGCGGGGACTGTTTGACGTGATTTATACTGCTATCTGTACTTATTGGCGGCACTGATGCTGTTTCATCCTTTCCTACACTTAAATTGACCTTGCCTAACGATTGCGTCTGAAGCTGGGCTTGCAGCATGGCTTTCCTCACCACAAGGCGATAGTTTTCCTGTCTATTATGAGTACAGCGACTGCAATCAGATGGCTTAATGTTACTACTTCGCTTCGGCTGGTGGATGTCCTGTAGAACCATGTCCAGATAAAGTGTCCGGGTGAAAAAGTTGAATGAAATAAGTTGAGCGAGGAAAAGAAAACTTATGATGTTGGTAAATTAGCTCCGGTAAAGTTGTCAGGTAGCAACAAAGTACCAACAAACAGCAGCACGGAGACAAGTCTGGAAGTTGTGACCGGAAGTAACTGACCACAACCACACAGCTACTGACCACAACTACTGACCACACCCACAAAACTACTGACCACACATCTACTGACCACAACCACAGCTACTGAACAGTACTGACCACAACTACTGACCACAACCACACAACTACTTACCACATAACTATTGAACCACATAACTGCTGACCACAACTACAAAACTATGACCAAAACCACACAATTACTGACCACAGCTACTAACCACAAACACAAAACTACTGACCAAAACCACACAACTACTGACCAGTACTGACTAGGGCTGTGGCAGTCATTACATTTTGTCAGACGGTTATTGTCATACAAAAGACTGCCGGTCTCAGTAATTGACCATTATGATGGACATGCTGCTGATACCATAAAGTGGCGTGTTTTTGTTTTTGTTCTTTTGAGTGATTTTAGAAGGATTTAGAATTGGAGCAACATTATTTTCCTGATATGATGGCATAGGCTCTTCAGCTATATTTTCCGGAGTACATGATTTTTGTAGCTTGTCCATATGATTTTTGTAGTAAGTCCATTTTGTGGCTGTGTAGTCTTTTTGTTTCCCCGCCCACTATCTTACCATAAAATGGTGGCCTTTTCTGTGCTAATACTAAAGATTTTCAGTGGCAAAGCATTATTTTTGCCACCTCCCATCTGTGAAATTCTCCTTTAACTGGAAAAACCAGCAGAACATGCAAAGAGAGAAAGCATTTACCCGAATCTCAGTGGAAATTCTGTGCTTTTTTCAAATGGTATTTCACTGGCATCCCAGGGACCCTGCCCATCATTCGCCTGAGAACACTTTGCTAAATAGCAATCCTCCAATTGGGGGCCAGCACCACATGGCAGCCTGGGATTGGCTGGAGGGCATGACTAATGCGTTTTGGGAGAGCCAATGGGGTGTAAGTGAAGGGACCTGAGTCACCCTGTCAGTCAGTGTGCTCTGTCACTCTCCCTTCATTAGACACACACACAAACATTTCTTATCTTTAACCCTGGCAGTGCCAGAATGGGTGGTAACGAGGGGAAAGAGAAATTTGCGTGCTCAGCTCAAATTTGTAGTAACAAAGAGTATTTGTGTAGGGTTCAAAAGGCATATGGCTGAAGAACCTGCAAATAAACCTGCAAATAAATTCATTAAAAATCCTACAATGTGATTTTCTGGATTTTTTTTCTCATTTTGTCTGTCATAGTTGAAGTGTGCCTATGATGAAAATGACAGGCCTCTCTCATCTTTTTAAGTGGGAGAACTTGCACAATTGGTGGTTGACTAAATACTTTTTTGCCCCACTGTATGTCGGGTAGAATTTCTTGTGAAACCAGATTTGTTTTCTATTTACTTTAGTGTCCATGTGGATATGATTATGTTAGAAACTGTAAGATAATTGAAAGTTCATATTACAGAGTACATACACATTCTTAACCCGGCACGCTTCAACAAAAACAACCCCGAGCTGTGCATGAGGGCCCCCCACTGACCCAGAGGACTGGGTTATCTCACTCTGTGAGGCCGACGTGAGTAAGGTTTTTAATCAGGTCAACACTCGTAAGGCCACGGAGCCGGACGGTATTCCAGGCCGCATTCTCGGAGCATGCACAGAACAGCTGACAGGCATATTCACGGTAATTCTCTATCTCTCCTTGTCCCAGTCTGTAATCTCCACAAGCTGACCCACATCATTCCTGTTCCCAATAACTCTAAGGCTACCTACCACACTGACTACTGCCCTGTAGCACTCATATCTGTAATCATGAAGTGCTTTGAAAGGCTGGTTATGGGACACATTAACTCCATCATCCCAGACACTCTAGACCCACTTAAATTTGCATACCGCCCCAACAGATCCATAGACAACGCAATCTCAATTACACTCCACACTGCCTTCACCCACCTAGATAAGATAAATACCTACATGCGAATGCTGTTTATTGACTACAGCTCAGCATAGTCCCCTCCAAGCTCATCACCAAGAATGGAAACCTGGAACTGAACATCTCCCGCTGCAACTAAGTGATCTGACCCCAAGTAATGAGGGTAGGCAATATCACCTCCACCACGCTGACCCCTCAACACGGGGGACCCACAAGGATGTGTGCTTAGTCCCCTCCTGTACTCTCTGTTCACCCATGACTGTGTGGCCACACAACTCTAGTATCATCATCTTCAAGTTTGCTGATAACACGACGGTGGTAGGCCTGATCACCGGCGACAATGAGACAGCCTACAAGTCAATGACTTGTTGGACAACAACCTCTCCCTCAATGTCAGTAAGACCAAGGAGCTGATTGTGAACTACAGAAAATGGAGGGGTGTACGCTCGCCCATCCATATTATGTCCACTTTAGTGAGTGGAGCAGGACAAGAGCTTAAAGTTCCTCGGTGTCCAAATAACCAAGGACTTAAAATGGTCCACGCACACAGTTGTGAAGAAACACAACAGCCCTCAAATCCTCCAAAACGTTATACAGTTGAGAGTGTCTTAACCGGCTGCATCACTGCTTGGTATGGCAACTGCACCCCCCTCGATCGCATGACGCTACAGAGGGAGGTACGGACAGCCCAGTACATCACTTGGGCCAAGCTCCCTGCCATCCAGGACCTCTATATCAGGTGGTGTGAAAAGATAGCCCAGAGAATTGTTAGACTTCAGCCACCCAAGCCATAGACTGTTCTATCTGCTTCCACTCGGGAAGCGGTACCGGAGCAACAAGTCTGACATCTACAGACTCCTGAACAGCTTCTATCCCGAAGCCGTAAGACTGCTAAATAGCTAACAAAAAGGTTACAGGACTATCTGAATTTATCTTTTATTGTATTGTTTTTTTGCACTGACTCTCTGCACACTCACACTCCAACACACATACTCACGCATACACTTCATTTGCTCACACACACACACATTCATACTGACTCTATACACACGTACACACACATATACAATAATCAATTATGCTGCTACTACTCTGTTTATCTTATATCCTGATGCCTAGTCACCTTACCCCTGTACATATCTACCCTTACCACTCCAGCGTCCCTGCCCATTGTAAATGTGTTTTTGGCACTGACGCTGATGCTTACCTACTTTTGCGTGTTCTTTTTTCTATTTCTCGTGTGTTTTGTTCTACTTTACTCAGTACTACTGATATTGATTTCTGCATTGTTAGGAAAGAGCTTGCAAGAAAGGCATTTCAATGTACTTGTGCATGTAACAAAAATAAACTTGAAACCGGTGGCCGAGGAGGTAAGGGGGAATATTTTCTTAGAAGATAACTGAATCAAATCAAATCAAATTTATTTATATAGCCCTTCGTACATCAGCTGATACAGTGCCTTGCGAAAGTATTCGGACCCCTTGAACTTTGCGACCTTTTGCCACATTTCAGGCTTCAAACATAAAGATATAAAACTGTATTTTTTGTGAAGAATCAACAACAAGTGGGACACAATCATAAAGTGGAACGACATTTATTGGATATTTTTAAAAAAAAATACAAATCAAAAACTGAAAAATTGGGCGTGCAAAATTATTCAGCCCCTTTACTTTCAGCGCAGCAAACTCTCTCCAGAAGTTCAGTGAGGATCTCTGAATGATCTAATGTTGACCTAAATGACTAATGATGATAAATACAATCCACCTGTGTGTAATCAAGTCTCCGTATAAATGCACCTGCACTGTGATAGTCTCAGAGGTCCGTTAAAAGCGCAGAGAGCATCATGAAGAACAAGGAACACACCAGGCAGGTCCGAAATACTGTTGTGAAGAAGTTTAAAGCCGGATTTGGATACAAAAATATTTCCCAAGCTTTAAACATCCCAAGGAGCACTGTGCAAGCGATAATATTGAAATGGAAGGAGTATCAAACCACTGCAAATCTACCAAGACCTGGCCGTCCCTCTAAACTTTCAGCTCATACAAGGAGAAGACCGATCAGTGATGCAGCCAAGAGGCCCATGATCACTCTGGATGAACTGCAGAGATCTACAGCTGAGGTGGGAGACTATGTCCATAGGACAACAATCAGTCGTATATTGCACAAATCTGGCCTTCATGGAAGAGTGGCAAGAAGAAAGCAATTTCTTAAAGATATCCATAAAAGTGTTGTTTAAAGTTTGCCACAAGCCACCTGGGAGACACACCAAACATGTGGAAGAAGGTGCTCTGGTCAGATGAAACCAAAATTGAACTTTTTGGCAACAATGCAAAACGTTATGTTTGGCGTAAAAGCAACACAGCTCATCACCCTGAACACACCATCCCCACTGTCAAACATGGTGGTGGCAGCATCATGGTTTGGGTCTGCTTTTCTTCAGCAGGGACAGGGAAGATGGTTAAAATTTATGGGAAGATTGATGGAGCCAAATACAGGGCCATTCTGGATGAAAACCTGATGGAGTCTGCAAAAGACCTGAGACTGGGACAGAGATTTGTCTTCCAACAAGACAATGATCCAAAACATAAAGCAAAATCTCCAATGGAATGGTTCAAAAATAAACATATCCAGGTGTTAGAATGGCCAAGTCAAAGTCCAGACCTGAATCCAATCGAGAATCTGTGGAAAGAACTGAAAACTGCTGTTCACAAATGCTCTCCATCCAACCTCACTGAGCTCGAGCTGTTTTGCAAAAAAATTCAGTCTCTCGATGTGCAAAACTGATAGAGACATACCCCAAGCGACTTACAGCTGTAATCGCAGCAAAAGGTGGCACTACAAAGTATTAACTTAAGGGGGCTGAGTAATTCTGCACGCCCAATTTTTCAGTTTTTGATTTGTTAAAAAAGTTTGAAATATCCAGTAAACGTCATTCCACTTCATGATTGTGTCCCACTTGTTGTTGGTTCTTCACAAAAAAAACACAATTTTATATCTTTATGTTTGAAGCCTGAAATGTGGCAAAAGGTCGCAAAAACTCCCTAGAAAGGCCAAAACCTAGGAAGAAACCTAGAGAGGAACCAGGCTATGTTGGGTGGCCAGTCCTCTTCTGGCTGTGCCGGGTGGAGATTATAACAGAACATGGCCAAGATGTTCAAATGTTCATAAATGACCAGCATGGTTGAATAATAATAAGGCAGAACAGTTGAAACTGGAGCAGCAGCACAGCCAGGTGGCCTGGGGACAGCAAGGAGTCATCATGTCAGGTAGTCCTGAGGCATGGTCCTAGGGCTCAGGTCCTCCGAGAGAGAGAGAGAAAGAAAGAGAGAAAGAGAGAATTAGAGAGAGCATACTTAAATTCACACCGGACACCGTATAGGACAGGAGAAGTACTCCAGATAAAACAAACTGACCCTAGCCCCCCAACACATAAACTACTGCAGCATAAATACTGGAGGCTGAGACAGGAGGGGTCAGGAGACATTGTGGTCCCATCCGAGGACACCCACGGACAGGGCCAAACAGGAAGGATATATCCCTGCAGTGCTATCTCTGAACGTGAAAAACACACAATTCAGACACATACTTGCCCCTCAGACATGGGAGCAAGGACACCTCTTTAGGATGTTTATCCAACATAGCCAGCCCTAAAGGAACTGTGCATGCAGAATCCTTATGTCCACACACACACGCACTCATGATCCCTCTGTGGAACTTCCGACAAATTATTTTCTGTAAACAGCAAAAGTAGCATTTGATTTTTCTCAAGTTTTATATACCCTCACATAAATGAATACCTCAATGAAAATATATTGTAAAAAACAATTCACATATCATCATCAAACTACTCTCTTAAGTGAAACATAAAAGGCAGACACTGTTTCTCAGGGGTTAACCTGAATGAGAGGGGCAGATGGGGGTCTATTTATTATTTTATTTTTTACTGGGCTCCATTCTGCTAGCCGAGAGCTAACTGCCTGCCTGCTCGCACTAACTCTTCTCTTTTCTCTGCTACAAGTTTGATCCGCCAATGTACACAGGGTTATGGCAGCGCAGAGCGCCGTGCATTAGCTCCTAGACTTATGAGAATTGTGGATTGTGTCAGAATGGGTTTAACTCCTTAGTAGTTGGGTGGCGGGTAGCCTAGCGGTTAGAGCGGTTTGCCAGTAACCAAAAGGTTGCTGTTTCGAATCCCCAAGTAGATATAGGTGAAAAACCTTGAGCAAGACACTTATCCATAATTGCTCCTGTAAATCGCTCTCGATTAGAGTGTATTTTAAATTAGGTCAATGTTGTGAAGTACAGACATACAGGGGCAAAAATGTGGTGTTTTTGGTGTTTTAGCATTTTTTGTTTGACTGGTTGGGGATTATTTGGACTTGGAAAGAATTGGTTGGTTCAGAGAAAATTATGCTCTTTTTGAGGTTTTGGACAAATTAGATATGGAATAGATCCGATTTGAATGCTGTCATATTTTCTAAGACTGGTGAGAATGATTGTACATTAGAATTTGGCAGCTGAATTATTACAATATTATTGCGTAATAGCATGGTTTTATTGTGTGTTTGTGATGGAAAGAAAAAAACAGTACACCTGCAGTGAATTATTTATGTGTGCCTGACTGTGTGTGTCTTGTTTCCAGCCTGCCTGTGTATGTATGTCAAATCAAATTGTATTTGTCACATGCTTCGTAAACAACTGGTGTAGACTAACAATGAAATGCTCACTGTGTATTCTTTGAGCTCTCACATGCCTGTTTAGCAGCAGTCAGGGTCCTGTTCCAGATGGGTTCAGGCTGAGATTGAAGCGTAACTAAGCGTGCAGCAAAGTTTCTCCTCTACAGCCGAGGTACAGCCACAATACGGTGCTGCTCAAGGACAAAATGGAGAGGACACCACATGATACTCGTGATGCATCACTTCCTCTCGCCCCACGGTGTCCCATATACACAGTCTGAGAGACCCTGACAGAACACACACACACAAACTCACACACTGGCCAAACACACACACACCTTCTGAACACAGGGCCACTGACCAAACACACACTGACTGAAAACACAAACACACACCAATCAAACACACATATACCGGCTGTACGTGGGGCCACCGGCTGGGCACAGACCCCTCGCCCACCAGAGAAAGAACGTCTTGTGGATGGCTACCTTCCAATACAACAATATAAAAGCCTCTACAAAAATAATTTAATCACAGTGACACTTTATTTTACAGTCCACTATTTATCTGGTCTTTGTTGATAAAATAACATGTCAAGAAATACGTAATTAATTTTACCAAGTAATTTGAAAAGCAACAACATGTACCAAGTATTTAGCAGTTGAGATGAATTTTTCTCAGTAATTTCTCAGTAAGCCACAGAATGATTTTAACATTGGTACCTCTTAATTTCAACCAACTGATAAAGCATGAAAATGTTGTATTAATTTTCTGATGTTGTTGGCGTTTCTTTATGCTTGTACAATATCTACTGCATAATGTAGGCTGTTTATCTTTATCCCTATGCAGATAAGCAGATGATTGTTAAGTTATTCGCTTGAAGATATTCGTTATTCGCTTGATATTTCTGTGTTCATGTATAGGCTCATGTACATGTATGTATTTTCCTTTTCACTATACAGGTAAGCAGGTGATCCATCCCAACCAGGTCCAGGCGGTACAGGAGGAGTTCTCACCCAGTCAGGAGAGGGTCCAGTGGGCTACAGAACTGATTGCTGCCTTTGACGAGTACCAGAAGCTGGGAAAGGTAAATCAACTATAGTAGTCAGCCTCAGAATGTAGAGTTAAGAAATATTTTTTTACGTGTCGTTGCTTAGGACTTTAGAATGAAATTCACAGGATGACATCAGTGCATAACTGCATTAAAATACACATTACAGGATGGCTCATGCTATGCCATTATATGCAAGAAAATATAAAGAGTACAAATATCAATTTAGTTATACCAGGGGTCATCTAGCTCTGCTCTATGATATGACATTTCTACTGTGCCTCCCTTTGTGCAGCGCATTCAGAAACTATTCACACCCCTTGACTTTTCCACATTCTATTACGTTAGACTTATTCTAAAATGTATTAAATAGTTATTTTCCCTCATCAATCTACACACAATACCCCATGATGACAAAGCACAAACAGGTTTTCAAATGTATTAAAAAAACTAAAATTTCAAATTTACATAAGTATTCAGACCCTTTACTCAGTACTTTGTTGAAGCACCTTTGGCAGTGATTACAGCCTCGAGTCTTCTTGGGTATGATGCTACAAGCTTGTATTTGTGGAGTTTCTCCCATTCTCTTCTCTGCAGATTCTCTCAAGCTCTGTCAGGTTGGATGGGGAGCGTTGCCGCACAGCTTCAGGTCTCTCCAGAGATGTTCGATCGGGTTCAAGTCCGGGCACTGGCTGAGCCACTCAAGGACATTCAGACACTTGTCCCGAAGTCACTGTGTTGTCTTGGCTGTGTGCTTAGAGACGTTGTCCTGTTAGAAGGTGAACCTTCGCCCCAGTCTGAGGTCCTGAGCGCTCTGAAACAGGTTTTTATCAAGGTTCTCTCTGTACTTTGTTCCGTTCGTCTTTCCCTCAATCCTGACTCGGCTCCCAGTCCCTGCAGCTGAAGAAAATCCCCACTACATGATGCTGCCACCACCATGCTTCACTGTAGGGATGGTGCCAGGTTTCCTCAAGACATGACGCTTGGCATTCAGGCCAAAGAGTTCCATAATGGTTTCATCAGACCAGAGAATCTTGTTTCTCATGGTCTGAGAGTCTTTAGGTGCCTTTTGGCAAACTCCAAGTGGGCTGTCATGTGCCTTTTACTGAGGAGTGGCTTCCATCTGGCCACTGATTGGTGGAGTGCTGCAGATATGGTTGTCCTTCTGTAAGGTTCTCCCACCTCCACAGAGGAACTCTGGAGCTCTGTTAGAGTGACCATTGTGTTCTTGATCACTTCCCTGACCAAAACCCTTCTTCCCCTATTGCTCAGTTTGGCCAGGCGACCAGCTCTAGGAAGAGTCTTGGTGGTTCTTAACTTCTTCCATTTAAGAATGATGGAGGTCACTGTGTTCATGGGGACCTTCAATGCTGCAGAAATGTTTTGGTACCCTTCCCCTTCCCTAGATCTGTGCCTCGACACAATCCTGTCTCGGAGCTCTACAGACAATTCCTTCAACCTCATGGCTTGGTTTTTACTCTGACATGCACTGTCAACTGTTGGACCTTATATAGACAAGTGTATGCCTTTCCAAATCATGTCCAATCAATTGCATTTAGCACAGGTGGACTCCAATCAAGTTGTTGAAACATCTTAAGGATGGAAACAGGATGCACCTGACTCTATTTCAAGTCTTATAGCAAAGGGTATAAATACTTATATAAATAAAGTATTTGTGTTTTTTCTTTTTTATAAATGTGCAAAACATGTAAAACCCTGTTTTCTCTTTGTCATTATGAGGTATTGTGTGTAGATTGATGAGGGAAATGTTTTATTGAATCTATTTTATAATACGGCTGTAACGTAACAACGTGTAAAAAAAACTCAGTGGGTCTAAATGCGTTCTGAATGCACTTTACATGCGCACACACACCTCTTAATCGTTAATGTCCTTTTCTGTATACTCGCCAGTGTGACACTGCAGGGTAAGTAGAGTAGATTTGGGTTTGGAATATGGAATGGTGTGGGGCGGAGTGTTTGATTAAGTGTAGATTATTAAATATCAAATGGCCACCCGGGCTATTTGCATTGACTCCCCCCTTTAATTTTACAATGTTGCTACTGGCGGTTTATTATCTATGCATAGTCATTTTACCCCTAACTTCATGAACAAATTACTTCGACTAACCTGTACCCCTGCACATTGACTCGGTACTGGTACCCCCTGTATATAGCCTCCTTATTGTTATTTTATTGGGTTATTTTTTTATTTCCAACTTTAGTTGATTTATTCTTAACTATATTTTCTTAAAATTGCATTGTTTGTTAAGGGCTTGTAAGTAAGCATTTCCCGAAATACCTGTTGCAGGTGACAAATAAAATGTGATTATTGTTTCTAATTTAGTGCGTCGTTGCCTCCTGTGTGTAGTGCTCTGTGGGCTGTCTGCCTATTGAGGGAGAGGCTGGTGTGAGAAATACACAATCTGCCCCACACCTCTCTCTCTCTCTGCCTGTCGGCTTCTGCCCTGCCTACACTAAGCATCGTCCTAGGGACCATCCTACCCAACCCTTGTGTGTGTGCGTGTTATCTAAGGCGTTTGAGCAGAGAGCAGAGTCATTCTCTTTCTCTGCCCCAGCGGCATTTGTTTCTTCCTGAACTCTCTCATTTGTTATTGACTGTGAATGCCTTGCCAATGTCTTCTTATTTATATTGTCTAGTTTTAGAAAATGTTTTCCCTCATTTAGCGAACTGAGCTCAGGATATTTTAGGTTGCTTGTGAAGTAACTGGCTGATGAGCTGATCAGAAATGTCCGCTTTTTAGTCTGGTAATTTCACAACTGTCAAATAAAGATACTGAAATATCATAATATGTAGGTCAATAAATGAACATATCTCCTGTCCATATTAATGGTGTTCTGCAGCAAAATAGTCAATGTCAACCCATGATCAGAGTTGTTATGACTAGGGCCAGTTGTTTTGGGTTTTATTTTTTATTTTATTTTTACCAATATTTACAGCATTATCCACTAGGTTTTCTTTAATTGACACAAGCTATCTCTAATAAATCAAGCCCCCCCCAACCCTAAAGCTGCAACAACCAAACATCTCTCTGCCACATGACAAAATCTGTAGAATTGCAGGAAATTAGCTTGAAAACTGAAAAATGTTATCTCCTATGCCAAGAGATGGGCCTTTAAAATGTTCCTTCCCTGGGCCCGAGACTTGGTTTGTCTGGCCATGCATTGTTAAAGTCATTCATTGTTTAATAAATCAACAATAGTGAAAATCCTTGTATGCTATTTGTTTCTCACTCGATTTGTGTTCTGATTATAAGGGGGTCGTTGATTCATTTGAAATCACTGAAGGGGTCACTGGCCCCAAAAAGTTTGAGAACCCCTGTGCTAAATGACTAAATATATGTGTATATATAAAAAAGAAAACTCACCCTTTTGGTGAGGTGCTGATGACTCTGAAATGAAAGTCGGACACTGTTTTCTCTTTACGGTGAACTTTTATTACCCCAAAAGTTTCCTGAAATTTGGAGCAACACGTGCAAGACCTCAAGTTAGGATTTGCCCCCCAGTACTAACACATTGGGTCTTTTTTAATTCCTTTTCTCCTCTACTTTATTGGCCCAATCTGAAATGATCTAACCAGGTGCAAGCCAACCTAGTGATGAGCTTCCACAAAATGTTTTTACCTGTCAAGTATTTTCCAACCAGTGCAGATGAAGGGGAGGAGATAAGGAAGTATTCTCTGGTTGAGTCCCAATAATCTCTCCTTCCTCCTGAATGTGCACTCATTCACTACCCCCCACAATTATTAAAAGCATTGGATTGGTGTAGACATGAACTAGAGGGAGTTTCCATATACTTGAAAGGAAAGTAAACAAATGCACACTTCTGGAGAAAGGAGATATTATTGGGATGCACACTAGCTTCACCAGTATTCTCCACTGACCTCTTCTCCCTGTCTCCAGGGTGCCTTCAACTTCCGGGGCAGTATGATCGACATGCCCTCAGTGAAGCAGGCTCAGAACATCGTAACGCTAGCTGCTGCCGTCACGGGGAAGTGAGGCGCTCTGGAAGAAGATATGGGGGGAGGAAAGAACAGAGGAGTGAAATGAGGGGACGGAAAAACTAGACAAGTTGAGAGACAGTGAGAAGTGTCACTTTTATGTATACCCTGGCATTAGCGAGAGGTGAATGTATACCACTGGACACCCCAAATACTTCAACCAGACAGGTTTATCAGCTGGTATCAAGCACCAACATTTCAGAAACTTTGTACTAGGCCTGGTGTATAGTCACTTAAATTCTAGATGTTTTTTTGTTTTGTTTTTATTAAATTGATTATTGTTGGTAAATTAAATGCATTTGATTAATTTGTTCACTGATAAAGCACTAAATGTTTGATATTCATATCCTACGGTGTCTTTGTGGTAAGAATGACAGGTTTACGGTTAATGTTTTAGACTGATGTTAATGTTGTAAAGCAGGATATTATTTTACACTTTTCATACTACTGACTGTGCCAAACTGCACTGCACTGCGCTGGCCTGGTTGCGCATGTACCATAGTTGCTGGAACCATGCTGGAAAGGGCAATTTGAGAAGAAAATATCCATGCCAGCACATTACAGTTCGGGTTGGCACTATTTAAGAATTCCAGTTGTTTCAATGGTAACCCACATGAAAAATTCTACAGTTTACTATAGAATACTACAGTACTTACTATGGAATGATGTAGTGAACTGTTGTATCCTGTAGAATCTGTAGTATCCCTTGACACACTGTAGTATCCCTCGATCATGTGTAGTACAATGTTGTATACTATAGTAAATACTGCAGTATACTACAGTCTGCAAAAACACAACAGTAAAGTCAGCAAAAATACTACAGTAATGCTATAGTACTTAATTTGCCTATACCCTCCCCATTCCCCTCCTGCCACCCATAAGTGAGAAACCTACATGCCAAGTATAGACTATAATGTGTTCCCTACACGTTATAAGAAAGAGCAGAAGCTATGAAATATCTGTTCAGACCCCAGTCCAACCTACATACAGGTTATGGAAAATGTGCTCTTATTTGTCTAATAGGTTTTCTCAAGGATAAGATCCCCACTTATATGTCAAAGATCATAAAACAAAAGCACTATAGTAAATACTACAGTAATGTCCGCAAAACCACCACAGTAATTATACTATAGTAAACAGTAGGTACCACAGCTCAGTCCGCAACATCATTACAGTCTGCAATTACTATATATTTTTTATTATTGTATTATTATTTATTTCTTTACCTTTATTATTACCTTTGACTGACTAGGCAAGTAATTTAAGAACAAATTCTTATTTTCAATGACGGCCTAGGAACAGTGGGTTAACTGCCTTGTTCAGGGGCAGAACGACATATTTTTACCTTATCAGCTCGGGGATTTGATCTTGCAACCTTTTGGTTACAGGTCAAACGCTCTAACCACTAGGCTACCTGCCGCCCCTAGGCTTCCTGCCGCCCCAATACAACAGTGTTTATACTATAGTATTTTTTCATGTGGTAATGGAGCGTCCAGGATTATTACACTAGGGGGTGTGGGCACTTTTTGGCAGTGCGTGTGCCTTTGCCTCCTGCCTCTCCTGGGTCATGACAGATGCTCACCCACCTCCAGGGTCCAGCTGGGTGAAAGGCTAAACAAACACAACAAGACGCTGTTGTTCTTCCATTCAGGCTGGGCACTGTGGGCACACACACTCACACACAGACACACACACACACAGACACACTCCTTCGGGCCCCAGCACTCAGCCCCACATCAAAGCTCTGTTTGCTAAAGAGCCTTAACACATTTAGTTATAGCAACAATCTGAGATTTTGCTTCAGTCCTGTCAGTAAAGCTGAGGTCTTTGTGTGTGGACTGAGGGCCGATGTTCTTCTTGAAGGGGCCGTATTAATACGATTGAACTGGGCATCAGGCTCTCGCTGACCTCAGCAGCAGAGATGCATACAAACCACGGATTCAAACAGGCACTAACATGTAAATACATGCACTGTCTCTGTGTATCATACACACAAACATATTCTCACACACACACTTTGACCATTTATCGCACAAATATGAACAATTGTCCATATTTCTCTGTTTTTACTTCTCTCCTTCTTGTGATGAGGTTCCTTTTCTAACTGCTGCTACACAGCCACTAACTGGGAACTGAGGCATAATGTGTTGAATGGTTAATGGTGCCATTGGTGGTCATGGTAATGAAACGGCAGTACGGTGTGGGTGGGTGTGACTTGCTGCTGTATGATCTATTGTGTCTGGAGCGGGCTCTCAGGTCTGTACCAGGCCAAAGCCAGACAAAAAGATCGAAGCCACCACTGTGCCCAGCCAAAAAAAACTTGGCATTTGGCCACATATCTCTCTCTCTCTGTCACCCTCACACCTCTTTCTCACTCCTTCCCACTTATTTTGCCTATCACTCTCATTTAGCTGTGATTTTGTCATGGTGTTCTGCTTGTTTTTACCTCTCATTTTCCACCTGCTATTCGGTCGCTGTGATTGGGTGACAGGAGCGTCCGGAGTTGACTTCTGCTTATTCCACAAAGTGGCTTTGGGAACCCCCTCTGAAGTATGTGCGTGTGTTTTGGAGGCCTGAGTGTGAATAATGCAAGTGTAGTTTTGGTGGGACTTGAGTGTGAAGGCTAGTGTCTTAAAAGCAGACCTGCACGTGTTCAAATATATAGTTTAATAATTTCCATTTCTTATAAAGAAATATAGTCCCAAAAGGGCAGGCTGTTCTGAAAGCTTAATATAACTGTTATGTATATGTTTTTCCGAGCCTCAACTATGAAAGGGAATATGACACATAAACTTGGTTCTATGTGTTTAGAAAATGTAGTTGTTTTTTAGAAGAGCATTGGCCATACGGTAAAACTTATTGATATGTTTAAATGATGCATTGTTTTCTTGGGGATACCCTGAAGCGGTGGGAAAGACCAATGTTGACATTTCCGATGGTACTGGGTGTTCCCACATTTGTACTGTATCATAAACGTGCCCAGCACCCACAGGCATTCACCCCCATAATTCAACCCCTAGTGGCATAACCCATCAATTCTCTGAATACAGTAGCCTATCAAGTTGTGTGGCCTGTACCAGAGTTCCATGCTACTCTGTCTGCCCTGTGTCTGTGCCCGGGAAAGGCTATATCTGGTGGGGCTATTCTCCACCCATGTAACCCCTTCTCTGGAAGTATAAAACAGGTATTAATTCAATGGACTGTCTTAGCACAATATTGACAGCATTGTCATAGCACATCAAATTATACTTGGCTGCAGAATAGGCCTGCCATTCGTGCGTATGTGTACCCAGCATTGTTGGAGACATTTGGATCTGAGTTGCAGGTCAAGGGGGTATGGCGATCCACCTGGTGTTGAAACGTTGCCATATGTTTCCGTGTCAATACAATAACCGTATATTCTGGGATCCTAAATGAATCCATTATGTTTAACTGAAGTTTTTAACTATAGTGAAATGTTATTCAGTTTGGATTCCAGGCTACAATATGCAACAGTACCCTTTTTCAGGTCAGGTGCTTCGGCCATTGACCTGTCTGAAATTTTAGTCAGACAAATCAATCATACCTTTAGGGCTACCTTGTTTCACACTGTTTAACTTACCACTGGTTGTTATTTTGGTGTGTGATTGATTTGACTGACACATTTGAGTAAATGTCTCTCTATCACTCCTGCCTATCTATCCAGTGTAATTCACCAAGACATGACATTAATGGAACTGACATAATCTTCTCAGCCCTGGCAATGACAGATTTATTTAAATACATTTTGCTGGTATTCCCAGAGAGAGTAAATTGCAATTAACATGATTATAACCTCACTCAACAAAATTGAGATGGGAATCTATTAGGCTGGGAGGCTGTTTTCATAGCCCCAGTTATGTTGATCGAGATTGCTTTCATAAATTAAGACCATATGACAGAGAAGAGAACATGCTTGCAAAACAATGTCAGATGAACATTTAAATGAAATGTTTAACATATTTTTCCATTAATCTTGATGGTACCCGGGTGGCAGGTGGCGAAGATTTGCCCAAATACGGACTTCATTATTTTAATAGTGTGCTAATGACAATATGCAAAGCATTAATTTCAACAAAAGAGTATTCCCATGCAATAAAACAACTAGTTTAAATAATAGACACCAGAAGTCTTGGACCAAACAGTTTGACAATTAAAGTCCTAAAGTGATTTTGAGGCATTTGTAGCATAATGATGAGTTGATGAGGCAATGTTACATGTAATGTGATTTAACCCGCTAACTCTCCAATTAGACTGTATTCAGATTTCCTATAATTTACTGTAGGCCTGCCTTTTTCAGTATCAACTCTTTTGAGATACTATACGAAGTCTCCTGAGAAGACTGGCCTACTATTACACCTATATCTCTCTAATTTTCATCTGTAAGTGAGTAGACTAAAGTTCTAATTTGATATCATTTTTGCAGAGATAATTGTCTTTTTTGTTAGAACATTTTGAAGGCTCGAAAAATATTTCCTTTTAGAAGTAGCCTATTTGAACATAATGATAAGGTTTTCGTTTTTTCATGTTATTTGTATTTTGGAAAAATGTCTGTGTTTAGAGATTTAAATTGATGAATAATTACTTGAATATTGTTTTTACATTAAGACTCTTGGTTCAAAATGTGTGTGATGGGCGTGTATTTGTGACAGTCAGTGGTAAATAAATATATTTTTCAAATAATTTGTATTATTTTCATGAAATGGCCCAAATGAGACAAGCTAGGATGTAAAATAATCCACCCATTGTGGAAACATACAAAGGAAACGGAAATTGATGTTTGATTTTTGAACGTATTTTAAGAGAACTAAGTCCCAAAAAGGCCTAAAAAAGTCATGTAATTTACTATGCCCGTTCAATTTAAAATAGTAGCCTATAAATATAATAACCTATTTTCCATTAAATAATGTATCTTCCAAATGAACAAACTTTCATAAATAGTCTATAAAAATGTGTGTTTGTTTTGTTTATTATGTTTGTTGCAGGCACGTTTATAAATATTACTTGGTCTACACTTTCATTGTTAGATCTCTATTGAAAATGTTATTCGCAATATTAAATAAGGCCTATGGTATCAATCTGCAATAGTCTCTAGTGCTTTAGCGTCAATAACTTCATTTGGAGAGGCCTATTGTCTGTGAATAAATACGTGTCAGTAAGTGCAGCAGAGGCAGACAGAGAGACTGAGCGAGGCGGCTGAAACCTGGTATCATTGTGTACAAAATGTTCTAAAAGTGACTGCTCTTTCTGATTTGGCTACCAAATAATAATTTATCAGAAAATTATCAGATCTAAGATTGTATCTTAATAATTGTATAAATGTAGCCTATTTGTCTCTCTGTCATTGTGTTTTGGTGAAAGCTCATGCCCCCTTCAATGTATTGGGACAGACAGACCAGTCCACCACTCTCTGTGGTTAGTGCTATCCGGGATCCTTGGGACGTCCGTATCCTAAATCCTAATCTTAACCCCTACCCTAACATTAACCATTTTACATTTCAACTTCAATGGGGTAGGGACCCTCTCTCTGCGGACCAACACCCGGGTGCTCGGGCACTGACTCCCCTCTCCTTAACGGGCACAGATCAAAGGCAAGCACGGACAAGGCGGATCCCACTAAAACCTGGCCTCTTTGTCTGCAGTTGCTAGGAGGCTAATAAACTGAGTCAGGGTGTCGGGCCAATGGTAATGAGTCGTTACAGTGTGACAAAGTCCCTCCAACTTGTAATTTTAATATGTTGGAGCTCGGTGTAGCAGCGGTTATATTGCTTGTCAGATCTGGAGGCCCTTTCATGGAATGCTCAATAACTTTGGAGGTGGGAAGTGTTGTTTGTTTAGTGACGCTGCTTCCTGTCATAGGCCTATCCCAAGGGACCTTCAAAACTTGACAATATTTAAACTTACATTTCCAACTTCACCTGTCACTGTTTCGGTTTCTGGTTAAATATATAAATGTTCTATGCATTTTATGTAGCTATTTCAAAATTAAATGAGTCTATATGTCAGGTTCCTTCATTTGAACATGAATGCAATGTATGTTTAAGATGTCTAATGGTATTGGTCTTCACAAATGAATGAACGGATACTGACGACATGATAATGGATTGTTCATGGTGTTTCATTGGTCACGTGCTGGTTTTACATGTGAATGACATTATTGACAATATCACTGACTTCCTAATATCCCTTTCATACACAGACCTACATCCCATGCATGTACCACACCTGCATTTTTAGACCAGCTTCTTCCTATATTTGAAAGGGCTAGTGGTAAAAAAATAAAAGCTACCTTTAGTCATGATGCCTGAAATTTTCTCAGACCCTGTAACCAAAATGCAGGTATCAGATCTGTGTAAAAGGTTCTATGCATTTTTTGCAGGTGAATATATTAACACTTTCATTGTTTAACACCTCCATCATTTGTACTGCAAACTCGTCCTCTCCCAATTTGCCTGTTACTCCCTGACATTTATGAATAATAAGTGGTAAATAAGGGGCTGTTTGATAGGAGGTATAATTAAAGTTGAGTTATACATGTAAGCCTAACTTGCCGCATATTCCGTCTGAAATGTGTATCAGCTATTAGCAAAACAGTGCACTCCGTAGGAACAGGTGAAGGCCTGGAGCGCACATGGGCACCTGCACACCTTGTTATTACCGCAACTGCGTGAACACAGACAGCGAGATGCTCAGCCAACAATCACATTCCAACTCTCCCTCCGTCCCCGGGTTCCCAATTCGACTTTATGTTGCCTGTTCTAGCTCATTTCCACTCGCTGTCGTGTTTGTTAGCACTCATCACTATTTGGGCGACAGACAGACGGGGTGTTTTTAGGGAACTCTTGAGTGAAGGCTTAATTTCATCCCTAATTTCTTGAACCCTGCTATCTCGGTTTTCATGCTTGTCCAACTCTTGAATGTTGACTAAACCGTTTATTTTAGGGGTACGTCCAACTGCAGTGTGATGCTGACTGACTTGTGACATGCCTCGCATTGTCCCATGGACAATAAGTCTATAGGGAAATGAATGGAATGTTTATGGAAAAGTTCCGCTTAATTCTACTGGATCCATGGGTATTGTGACCATTCATGTATTTCAAGTTTGCAAGTTCGGCTATTTATAATACACGATGACCGTCGGCTATAGGCCTTAGCGGAAAACTCCACCCCAAAACTATCTTTTGGTATTTGTTTCATTAATCAATTGTTGATATATTCCCAAAATGTTTTGCATGTCAGCAATCACATTTTCAAGATAAATAACTTTCAAAATTCAGACATACAACTGGTATTATGCATAATACTGGCTGTATTTCTGCATTTTGAAAGTTCTATATCTTGCTGACATGCAAAACAGTTGGCTAATGAAACAAATGTATTTTATTGAACCTTTATTTAAATACCAAAAGGGTGGAATTGTCCTTTAAGTGAGATGCGAAATGCGAAAGCTCCACACCCTTACAGAAATGGAAACAGGGACTCTACTTCGCAACAGTGATAACCTTTTCTGATAACAAATAATTATTGTCAGAATGATTTAAAAAATATATATTTTAAGTTGGGCAAATCAGCTGTTTCAGGACACATTTCTTATGATATACTAATTTTCTTCATTTCAAATCAAAACTGTTTACTGTTGTTTCGCCTCCATAATTCAAGTAGCTTGTTGGTTAGATGGAATTTTTTTTCTGCATGTCAGAAACGGAATGATAAAAAGCTATTCTCACACAATGCATAAAACATTTCCTACAAGTTTATTAACGCGTTATTCGTAGCGGAACACATTTCCCGAAGAGAATATGTTTGTTGTATTGTCCATGATTCATTACATTTATTATCGATTTTAAAAATTTAAAAATATATCATCGCGCGTGTCTTTGTGTGTCTAGTCTTAGGACCTACTTCAGGGTTCGAGAAGTATATGTCATTATGTATGGTAATCCAATTAAACACGATAACCCAGCACTGGCATTTCATATTTTATTCATTTTCTTACATTCTTGACAAGCGTACCTGCTTTATGTGAAAGAGGGCGTCAAGGACACTTATCTCAAGAGATAATATGGTCTATAGAGCCTCTACTTCAAAAGTTTGAAAGAATTGCCACATTGTCCATACACTAGTTAAGCTTTTGAGGTGTTTTTATTTTTTGATGTCATGTTTTCGTTTAATAAAACCGTTTAATACAACACTTTAAATGAACATTAAGATTACCTTTCATTGCTAATTTTGATTCGCAATATCAACCTATGCCTGCAAGTAGAACTGCTCAATTGTCCGTTTTTTTGTTGTTTGCAAATTCAATTGTTCTGTGTCAATACAACACTTGTACTTATTATTGTTCGTTTCCGTTCATGTGTAACATGTTGTTATGACAGCCTAGGTAACTGATGATGCAGCTCTACTAGTGATAGATAACCGATGGGACAGAATGAACAATTTATCCCCTGTATTTCTAATGTATTTAAATTCATTAGAACGGTAATAGGCTACTCTTTACATATGAAAACTTGCTACAGTAGCCTACAGTTGTCTGTATGAGAAAGTGTTACTGTTGTGGAACGTCAAATGTAGTGTTAATGTGAGAGGATGACATTTGTGGGGGCTAAAATGGGCCATTTATTAGCCATTTAATAATGACAAAAACAATTTATTGCAACATTATTGACATATTGCAATATTTGAAATGTTACATCTAAATAGCTGTGAAATTACTTTATATTGGCCCATGTCGCTCGGGAAGTAACTTATTAATATTTCGTTGCAAGTAAAGCCATTGTCAGTGGTGACAATGATTGGTAATTTAATATGGGTAGGCCTAAAAACTAAATTCGGAGAGAATGTGTGAAAAACGAGTTTAGCCTATAATGTGATAACCAACAGCACGGTGAAATTTTCAAAACATCTCTTGGCTATATTGTGTGTATGGTATTCAAAAATTACAGGTAACTGACACTAATGCGCTCTCTATGGAGCGTTCTCTAAGGGGAACAAAAGTATATGGGGATGCACTTAATGAAGCTCCACTTGCCCTCTGAGTCGCCAGCACAGTATGCAGCAGCGAACTTTGGATCAAACTTCATGAGTTCTGTGCGTCGTTAAATGTTGTAGTCTACCAACACAAAACGAATCATTGATACTCGGGATATTGGTTTTATTAGACCTTTAGGGTGATATGGGCGAATGTGTTTCATATAGGCTTACTTAAACTACTATTTTGGGGACTTTAAATATTTAGGCCTAAGTCCAAAACTAGGCTACTTTCATAAACTTGTATTATTTCATCCGTGGAGGAATTTCGCCAAGGTAAAATTAGAGCTGCCAGAGGTCGGCCTATATTTATGGTAGGCCTATTCAATTTTGTTTTGTGTTCTAGTTAAAATGGTTAAAAGTATTATTTTTTTTACTGTATGTAACTGTATATCTTATCGGCTAATAATCATTTATTCATGTTGAAAATATCAGGAAATAATGGCTGTTTTGGAGTTTATATATCTTAACTCTTTTGTTGACAATTGCCCCTCTCTCATCACACTAAGTAAGCATAACTGACATCCGGTCGTCTCATCCGAGAACATGCTCATATTATCCTTATTATTATTATTATTATTATTATTTCCATCGTGTTTCGTTTCCTAGCTGTCACTGGTTGCCATTGTCCGGGTTTGAGCGATAGGAGACGCCGCCGCCTATACCATCCTCCCGCACAGCTCAATGCTCCACATGCCGGCGTAATGAGGGTTCCTGAGGGGCCCTCCCGAGTAAGGAGGTGAGGTAACCCTGCCACGGACAGCCAGCAGCACGCTCCAACACCTCCATTCGCCTGCTCCCCCGGGCCGCGCCTGCCGATCCCCTTCACCGAGAGTTCACGTCCAGCGCGCAAGTTTTGACAACGATAATGATGCGCTCAGTGAGAACGATAAAGGAGGAGGTTGCGTGTATATTTTAATGTTTGAGAGAATGTAGGGAAATGACGGAATGTTATGATTTCTTCTTGGACCCACTTGTACCAGGACCAATTTGCAGCGAGTAAGCTATGGCTATGTGCCTGAATTCAGCTAAGCTCGATTAATGAATCCCATGCCACAAATCTTACATTGCCTTACTTCTTAAATAATTACCGTGCAATTAGTCATATTGCTCAAGGCAAGGGTGCAAGTATTCTGGAGGACAGTAGGAGGGCACTGATCACCACTTAGCTCATATGATGTGACCCCACACACCTCTATCCAGGTAGCTTACTGAACGTGCATAACAGATCCCTCCTGTCTCTGATAAATACCATTTAATGCCTACTCTAACTGCCTGTCTATAGCCTAAATCAAATCCAACCCAACTTGACTACTCGGACTCTTTGCACATATATTTTAAAAAATACATAAAATGACTTATGAACTAAGACGGTCTGGTAGAGAATGTGCTCTGCTTGTTATGATGCCTTGCCACCAAGATCGGTGGGGTTCGTTAGCAAGATCTGCTGTCATTTACCATCGCTAGTGTCAGGGAAGGGCCAAAAGGTGTCGGTCCCTAATGGGGATGGCCTAATTACACTATTAGTCTTCTGATTGGGACAGTCCAGTCCTATGTGACCTGAGGGACCAACTGAGACACAGCATTAGGGCCATCATCAGCTTGATAGAACACCCTGGACTCACTCCAATTCGCATACCGGCCCAACAGATCCACAGATGACACAATCTCTATTGCGCTCTGCACTGCCCTTTCCCATCAGAACAAAAGGAACACCTATCTGAGAATTCTGTTAATTGACTACAGCTTAGCGTTCAACACCAGAGTGCCCTCCAAGGTCATCACTAAACTAAGGACCCAGGGATTAAACATCTCCCTTTGCAACTGGATCCTGGATTTTCTGATGGGCTGCCTCCAGGTTGTGAAGGTTGCAACAACACATCCGCCACGCTGACTCTCAACACAGGGGTGCGTGCTTAGTCCCGTCCTGTACTCCCTGTTCACCAATGACTGTGTGGCTGCACAGAACTCCAACACCATCATTAATACGGTGGTAGGCCTGATCACCGACGACAACAACCTCTCCAACAACGTCAGCAAGACAAAGGAGCTGATCGAGGACTACGGGAAATGGAGTGCCAAGCACGCCCCATCCACAACGATGGGGCTGCAGTAGAGTAGGTTGCGAGCTTCAAGCTCCTCGGTGTCCACATCACTAAGGAATTCTCATGGTCCACACACACCAACACAATCGTGAAAAAGGCACGACAACGCCTCTTTCCCTTCAGGAGGCTGAAAAGATTTGGCTTGGGCCCTCAGATCCTCAAGAAGTTATACATCTGAACCATTGAGAGCATCTTGACTGGCTGCATCACCGCCTGGAGGGTAGTGTGTGTGGCCCAGTACATCTATTGGGCCTAGCTCCCTGCAATCTAGGAATTGTCAGACTCCAGTCACCCAAGTCATAGACTGTTCTCTCTGCTACCGCATGGCAAGCGGCACTGATGTGTTGTCTTGGCTGTGTGCTTAGGGTCGTTTTCCTATTGGATGGTGAACCTTCGCTCCAGTCTGAGGTCCTGAGTGCCCTGGAGATGGTTTTCATCTTTTCCTTCATCCTGACTAGTCTCCCAGTCCCTGCCACTGAAAAACATTCCTACAGCATGATGCTGCCAACACCATGCTTCACCATAGGGATGGTTCCAGGTTTCCTCCAGACATGACATTTGGTATTCAGGCCATAGAGTTCCATCTTGTTTTAATCAGACAAGAGAATCTTGTTTTCTTTAGGTTCCTTTTGGAAAACTCCAAGTGGGCTATCATGTGCCTTTTAACAAGGAGTGGCTTCCACCTGGCCACTCGACCATAAAGACCTGATTGGCGGAGTGCTGCAGAGATGGTTGTCCTTTCGGGAAGTTTCTGCCATCTCCACAGAGGAACTCTGGAGCTCTGTCAGAGTGACCACCGGGTTCTTGGTCACATCCCTGACCAAGGCCCTTCTTCCCATATTGCGCAATTTGTCTGGGTGGCCAGCTTTAGGAAGAGTCTTGGTGGTTCCAAACTTCTTACAATTAAGAATGATGAGAGGCCACGGTGTTCTTAGGGACCTTCAATGCTGCAGACATTTTTTGGTACCCTTTCTCAGATCTGTGCCTTGACACAATCCTGTCTCGGAGCTCTACGGACAATTCCTTTGACCTCATGGCTTGGTTTTTACTCTGACATGCACTGTCAACTGTGGGACCTTATATAGACAGGTTTGTGCCTTTTCAAATAATGTCCAATCAATTGAATTTACCACAGGTGGACTCCAATCAAGTTGTAGAACATCTCAAGGATGATCAATGGAAACAGGATGCACCTGAGCTCAATTTCAAGTATCTTATCAAAGGGTCTGAATACTTCTGTAAATAAAGTTTTTCAGTTTATTATTTTTAATACATTTGCAAAATGTTTTTCTCTTTGTCATTATGGGGTATTGTGTGTAGTATTCAGTCAATTTCATAATAAGGCTGTATCGTAACAAAATGTGGAAGTCAAGGGGTCTGAATACTTCCCCAATGCGCTTTATAGCCAAGTTATTGTTACTCATTCTGTATTTATTCCCTGTAATATTTTTTTTAATTGTACTATTATTTATTTGTATTTTTCTCTGCGTTGTTGGGAAGGGCCTGTAAGTAATGCCCCCTGCTTGAACCACTGTCTACACCTGTTGTTTTCAAAGCATGTGACAAATACGATTTAATTTAATTTGATTTAATTTGACAGATCTCTGAGAAATTGATAAAAATGCTAAAAGTGTTACAGCCATCCCTGGTCTCCCCAATGTAGTAATTCACTAATGGTAAATTTGCTAGACGTTCCTGTAATACGCCCACCCATCATTTTTTGCTTAAGTAACCTTTTCTCTTATACAGTAGAACCAAACCAAACATAACTAATTTGAGTGTCACAGATGCATGTTTACTATGTTAAGTCTTTGAGGCCAGGCTGCACCTCCGGGCTGCATGGCCCTGGTGACGCAATGTGGCCCTGACTCGCGCCAGGGATTCTTCACCGCTAGTTTATGTGCGTATCGCCCCCGGATTAGAGCCCCATTGAAGACATGGGGGTATGGAGTTATTTGGGGACCACGCTTGGCAAACGGCCCACAATGAGCGACAGAGGAGGGAAACAATGTAGGAGTCAGTCAGATCCCTGCCTCTGGAGGTGGAATGCCCCCTGCTTGAACCAAAGCTCATTTGACCCAACCATCCCAGCTGGCGAATTTGGACATTATTTGGTTTTGGTTGTTTCTGTCTGTCTGGCTCTTTTTTGTTCAGCCTCTGCCTTTCTCTCACTATCTCCCTTTCCCTCTCTCTTTATCTCTCTACCTATTTTGTGCCACCCATACCTGTTTGTGCCACCCTCTCTCTCTCCTTTCTCTACCTGGTTTTGTCTGTCTCTCTCCCTCTGTTTTTTATCCTCCCCTCTTTCTTGTTTGCCAGAATGATGGTCATGCTCTCCTCTCCTCCTCTCCAACTGTGAGAGAAGGATTTTCTCCACTTTTGAAACTGACCTTCTTCGGGGAAGGGGAAGCGTTCAGGCCCCGGCCTCTGATATGTCAGCCGTGATAGTTCCACACAAATCTGGTGGAGATCCTTCATACTGGGCACAGGTGTCAGTTCAACGTCTGGTTTTGATTTACATTTGTTTGAGTTGTCAACTAACGTGAATTCAACGTTAAATCAACAAAAAACTGTACCATATCATTGGATTTAGATTAAAAGTTGGATATAAACAGACAAAATGCCCTTACGTTGATTACTTTTTGCAAATCCAATCAGTTTAATGCGTTGGTTCAACGTCATCACAAAGATTGTTTTGGTTGAAATAATGTGGAAACAATGTTGATTCAACCAGTTTTCACCCAGTGGGTTATCTGTGCCCACGGCGGAAGGGGTGGGTCTGGGGGGAGAAGAGGGATGAAGAATGGAGGGAGAGAGATACGGCATATCCAAGAAGTGTCATTGAAACGTTTTGACCCAATCCACAAGGCATATAATTTTTTTTTTTTTTCACCTTTATTTAACCAGGTAGGCTAGTTGAGAACAAGTTCTCATTTGCAACTGCGACCTGGACAAGATAAAGCATAGCAGTGTGAACAGACAACACAGAGTTACACATGGAGTAAACAATTAACAAGTCAATAACACAGTAGAAAAAAAGGGGAGTCTATATACAATGTGTGCAAAAGGCATGAGGAGGTAGGCGAATAATTAAAATTTTGCAGATTAACACTGGAGTGATAAATGATCAGATGGTCATGTACAGGTAGAGATATTGGTGTGCAAAAGAGCAGAAAAGTAAATAAATAAAAACAGTGTGGGGATGAGGTAGGTGAAAATGGGTGGGCTATTTACCAATAGACTATGTACAGCTGCAGCGATCGGTTAGCTGCTCAGATAGCTGATGTTTGAAGTTGGTGAGGGAGATAAAAGTCTCCAACTTCAGCGATTTTTGCAATTCGTTCCAGTCACAGGCAGCAGAGTACTGGAACGAAAGGCGGCCGAATGAGGTGTTGGCTTTCGGGATGATCAGTGAGATACACCTGCTGGAGACCCAGATTTGGATAAAGCAAAAAAGATAGAGATGTAAAATTTGGGGGTGGGGAAGATGGTGAATGTGATCACTTTAAAGGTAAAGAAATCCATTTGGGGGGTTGATTTTGTTCGAGTTCAATGTATTTTTACAGGACATTGCTTTTATGGTATTTATGCAGATCTCCACTGCATCAAAGCATGTTTTCAAAAGCACTCCTAGAATATCAGAAAATGTTCAGTTCAAGATTAGAACAATTTGATATTTTTGCTTACTTTTATCTGCACATTCTTGTGCATTTTTTAAATTGAAACCTTAATAGCCTTGATAATTGACCAATGTGTCATTACAGATAATGTGCTACAAACCTCTTAAAAGTCACTGACAATACCTGTTGTGATGTTTTGTCAACACCTCAAACATGTTACAACCTTTCTAGACATTATCATTGCTTTGTACCTATACTAGGAGAGGCCTACACACCAACCCCTTTGTCACCAGGTGTGGGTTTTTTTTGTATTCTAACCTTACCCTAACACTAAACCAAGTATATGTATTGCCTTAACCAGCCTCTAACTATAACCATAACCAATTGGGATTGGATGCCTAAACTTAATCAACTCAAACAAAATCACATTAGTTTCTGCCCTCAGAACAAGATTATAATAGGAAAAGTCTGCTCTGCTGTTCTCATAGTAGCATTACATTTCTGCAGGACCCGCTCAAGGCAAGCATGGCCTCAGTGCAACACTGCAACGCCATCCAACAAAACAAACTGTGCATCTCCTAAAACATTCCCTTCCTCTCACGGGATACAACCCAGCCGCAACACAGTTCCACCCCCTACCACCTGGTGATCTCTTGGAAGAACCCTGCGTTTATGGCGCATTTCCCAACAGGATTTACCCCAGTGTTTTTCTCCAAAACGCTCAGACTTTTCTGTTTTAATTTACAAGGGCCGGCACCCGTGTCTCACTGGGCCATGGCTGTGGCGGACCTGCTCTCACTTGGAACCAAAGCCAGGCCACTGGTACTTTTCAACTGTAATTTACATAACAATGGTTAACTGTGAACTTTAATACCTTCTCACAAAGCAACTGTTTTGATTATGCAGAGGTTGTTGATTCTGCTCTTCACAAGTCCTCATTGTCAGCCCTAGCTATGGAAACACAATTTCCCTAGTATAACATAAAGGTGCATACACTAGTGTAATATTGGTGTTACTGTTGAAAATCAGCATTATAGGGTTTTACAGGCCCCCGTCACACCTGAGGAGAGACTCGTGAAGTAGTGCACGTAAGGGCTCTATACACACCCTACGCGAACAGAGCAACTGAGTTCTTTTCCTAAATTTGAGCCACACAAAAGTGTGTTGAAATACTAGAAAACTACGCTGCGTTTGCGTAAAGTGTGCAGCGGCCTTTAGTGTCCGGCTCATGTGGTTGTCCGTGGACGACCTTGCTTCCCTCACCTACTGCCTTGGAGTGGCTCCCAGTCCCAGGGATGGGGCCTTTGGACCAGCACCAAGTCTCTACCCCCACAGATGTTACTGAGTGTCCAGATATTATGTCAGGTTCTCTGGGATGGAGGCAGGCAGGGGGAGAGTGATGCATTGGTTTGAGTTTGACTGGGGTGGATGACTGGGGTTGATGCATGGCATGGGAAGTAGCCATACAGCCAGACAACCATACACACAGCAATATGTTATAAGAGTACAAAATATGTGAGGCAATCAGGAATGTGCAGATGACTAAAGCATGAAATGTAAATATTTATTATTTAGCGTCAAATGGCCTCCTACATATAGTTTTCGATCTCCTTTTGCATTGAAGCAAGTCTTTCTGCTCAATGAGTGCATTGTTTGGCACATAAGCCTATTGTAGGGGCTCCCAAGTGGCGCAGCAGTCTAAGCACTGTATTGCAGTGCTAGAGGCGTCACTACAGACCCTGGTTCGATCCCGGGCTGTATCATAACTGGCCGTGATCGAGTGTCCCATAGGGCGGTGCAGAAATGGCCCAGCGTCGTCCGGTTAGGGGAGGGTTTGGCTGTGGTAGGCCGGCATTGTAAATAATAATTCGTACTGACTTGCATAGTTAAATAAAGATTAAATAAAAAAATTAACTGTACATTTTATTATTTTGAATAGGGCCATCAATAGGCCAATAATGACACCAATAATGTTTTTGTTTAAAAAGGAATCTGATTAATGTTTTGAAATATTTCTTAAATAAATTGTCTAAGTAAGTTCTATCAGTTGATATAGCCTAATAATGGAATTGCTATTTGGTTTGTGTTGTACGTTTTTACCTTTGCGCTTTGGAACATTTACAATTATTCATACTTTAGTTAAACGTAGACATGTAGATCATCAAACTCATTCAGGCGATTCCCTTGAGAGAACAAGTTCAAAAGAATAGGCCTATTTTATTACTCATAGAATAATAATATAACAAGAAATTGACAACGTTGTTTTTAGGCCTATGCGTGACTATTTTAATTGAAAATATAGTTGATAATGTTAATTAACAGATTTGCTGTAGCCTACTATAATAATTAATGTATTACATCACTGAATCTTTCGTGGATGTAGGCAATATATAACCCTAATATCTAGGCTATAACCCTTAATAATGACAATCTATCGATATTGTTCACTTTTCTAATATTTGGGTGTTTAATCACAATTTTATGAAAAATAACACTTCCTCGGAATAATAAACTGCCACAGGAGAAGTTTTCAAATTAGACACCTAAATTGTTTTGGTTGACATGCTGGTCTTACTTTAATGTTGGCACTGACCCCCACCCAACTGTGCAACTGAGGCCAGTGTATTTGTATTTGCCGACGGTTTTGTTTGTAAAGTAACAAAATAGGCTCCCTTTGAAGATATTAGGCATACCCCACAAGTGAGAACACTTGTTTGGCGTAAAACTGTGCTACCAGAATGAACTTTACCTCCTTTTTGAGTACTTTTGAATACATGTTCTAAATACGAGATTGAAACATTGAGGATCCTGTTGTTGGTACACTGTGCAAACAAGACGAGTCACAGGCAAACAAAACCTGATTGTAGACTATGACACGACAATCCCTGCTGTGTTTTGCAATATAACAGTATAACTAAAATCAAGCTTTTCCCAGCTAATTACAAATAAATGATGATGTGCTCACTAAGTAATTGATTTAATGAAGTTCCTATGAAACTATTAAAACCGGGTATAGGTCAGGACAGTTCCCCCCCGGCGTGCCCATTGTCGGATGTTTAACTCTACCACTCCTTTCGGAAAGACATCGGGGCTAATAGGTGAAACCACAGCTGCTCGAGTGAGGGTCGAGGGGAGAAAGTAGTCCTCCTTTTATGCGTCCAGACCACGAACAGCCACTCACCCAGTCCCTAATCTAACAGGACAACACATTTCTCCAACTTTCCCCAAGCTTTCAAACATGCATCATTGAGTTCAAGCGGAATTCGCCCACGTCCGTTCTCTAAAGTTTCCCTACTGGAACAGAAATATTCAACCCTTACACTATAAAAGTCGCTAGTTCAGGCATGATCTTTTCATATTTTGACAGTTCGGCGCTTAGGCTACATAAGTACTCACTGTGCGCTGAGCAGAAAAAATAGCCTACGCCCGCTGTCTCGATAAATCGTTGGCGGTTTGGAAGGTGGGAGCTGACCGGGTGATGTAGGATGTTCAACTGCAACTGGATTCTACTGTTTTCTCACTTATTCATGTAACTTAAGATACTGGCCAGGTAGGGTGCTAGGAAGAGTTTGGCAAAATGCCTAGACAATGAACATGTGCCCAGTTTTCTGGGTCTTGCCTGCATTGCACGCTGAGGAGGGAGCAACTGAATCGTAATATATGATGTAAGATAGTCAGAGACTGTCTGTCTGACACCAAATAGACAACATGAGGGTTTAAAATGTACACATATGTTTCCATCATGGGACGTGTTGGGATAGAGGAGCTTGACCCTCACAGTGCAGGGTGTTTTAGCAAGAGTGACAAATGGCAGCTTGTTCCAGACAAATAATTTTGCAGGGGGAAAATGTTATGCAATAAATAATAAGATAGATAAGCATACAATAATAAAAGAAACTATTTGATTTATTCATCTGCATTAACCTAAATGGTGATGGCATGAATTTGCCTTTCATAGCCTTCATTGACGACAATGTAAGAATAATCGAATAGCCTATCCCTTGATGCTAATTGTCTTCAACAAGTGTTTTGTAATGCTCACGTCCTTGTCGATATAACTGAAAACAAATTATTAAAATAGGCACCACTAATCATCTGAATATATTACAATGTATTTCATTATGAACCATGAAAATATTAATGACATGTCTGTTATATTGTCATAACTGGTTATAAATGAATCCCATTATATATTTTATCACAAGATATATTCGCATTAACTTTACATTTTTGCATCATTACACAAGTGTATCCCAGACAAATCGGGAGTTGTAAATTGAATCGACAAGGAGACAAAACTAGGCTACCCTTGCGAACTTCGCCTTTCATTGGCAGAGGTACGGGGACAAAGGGGAGGCATTGCTCGCTTACAATCACTTTAATTAACAACCGCTTCAAAAGTTAGGGAGAAAATCAAAAAGGATGAGAGCCCTCCAAATTCAGTCCACTTGACGGGGGTTTTCAGGTGGTAAACCTCACTATTTATCCTAGTGCTTTTATGCTAAAACATTCTAAACCTGTCTCACCGCCAAAGGTAATAGTTTGGCCACAATTATGTTGGCAGACACATGAAGAAGGGGATGTTTGATATTTTGAGAGGGAAACGTTTCTGTCAGCCAGCGGCGCAAAGCCGTCGCAATGTGCTGCTTTTCGACTGACTTGGGAAGTGTACAATTTGTGTAGGCAACCTTGTTTTCTTAGTCCCAATATTCTTATTATGTGTCCTGAATGACCATATATATAAAGTTGGCATCCCATGAGATGCTTTTGTAAAGAATCCAGTATGAGCCATAACTTTAAGTGGAGCAAAGATGTTGCTGTTTTATCTGAGGCACAAGTGCAATAGAACAAATAGGCTACATCTTAGTTGGTTATATTATAAGGGAACAGAAACTCAGTAGGCCTATAGCCTGAAAGACTAGACCTAGACCACAAACAATTGTATTTATGCTCAGTGTGCTGAAGTTCAGAGAGAATGGTAATTCTTGTCAAATCTGACAAGACAACATTTGTTTTGGTCCTACGGTCGTCTCCGAAATTATCATTCAGCCCTTCTAAAGGGCGAAATGAGAGAGAGGGCGAGAACAAGCCCCGTCTTCCCCGCGACTTCTGCTTTGTCCTTGCCAAAGTGGCGTCTGCATGTCTGACTCGGCCGGTTACTGATTTGCAGGCTTCGTGGTAAGGTGGGCCATGTAAGTGATTTCCACGGGCATCCCACTAAAGGAGAACAAATCGCTGACAAAGGAGAGCCTTTCCCATTCAGTGCCGTCGTTAGGACAACCCAAAACTATTCCTCAGATAATAAGTTCTACTTCAAAGCGTTTCTCATTGAACGGTGACTGCTTCACTCCTTTTTATTAAGTCCGCCCTTTTCACGCCGAGGGAACTATCTCTTTGGTTATTTTTCTTCGTGTTTATTTTGCAACATTCATGGAGCACTTGTTTTAAATAAATAGAAGAGGATTTCGCCTTTGTCCAAATAAGGGTTTATGGATAAGAGGAGAGGCGACAAAAAAGCGACACAAGACTGCTTGTTTTCAATAAAACTTGATTATCTTCCATAAAACGTGTTTGCTGACAAAGTCGGAGAAAAAGTGAACATTGACTTAACCAAAGTTTCAAGCAAGGTCAATTTAACTGCCTTGTGATGGAGATTCATATGAGAGATTCTGTCATTTTTTTTGTTGCGTTGATCAATTGTCATAGCAATTTGTGCTTCATATTGGTTGGCAAGCCTACATCTAAACACATAAGTCTGCTTCTTCACTTGGTGTGGAATTAAACTTAGCACCGATTGATTAGGTGCTTGTTTGTGGGGGGGGGGGGTTCTGTTCAGAGATGGATGCGCAACCCTCGCATCCTCTTTTTGCAGCTTGTTCTACATGACACAGATACAAGACTCAAAGAGGTCGTCTCATGCTAAGGGATAAAGACTAAACACTCTCACAAATGTTACTTATGGAGTGCAAAGGCAGCAATGAATCAAGTATTATATTATTTCACTAATTTAATTGTAATTGGCACACTACTTGAGACTATTGAAGTTCACCTGTGCCGGTTGTAAAGGCCTGAATGTATAAATTCACCTTTTTTGCCTATTCTTTGCCCATCCTATAGCACCATACATTTTCACATAAAAAAGAGCAAAACAACAATAGTGTGTCCCTGCATTCAATTTTCTGTAAACAATATATGGGGACAAAACAAGAACAGCCTGTGCTGTTCTTGTTTTGCCTTTTTATGTGAAAATATAGGGCTGTCTGTGTCGACACATGAGGCTTTGGGGGGGAGAAGGTGCACTGTGTTCTTTGATGATCGTCCATTTAGTGGCAGTTAGTGTTTTTTTTACCAGACATATTCAAATGTGAGCGGCTCGCTCCCCAATTGTCATAGAATTCCTAACGCACCATGAAGAGTGTCAAAGCGGCGGGCCTTCGGCTCAGAAGTATATCAGGCCTTTGAAGTGGTGCAGAACTCGCTTTGGTCAATTTGAATTCTATACATTGGACAGGGGCGACGTTTAAAGTGAGATTGTGCCTTTTAATGGAGGAAATAAGACGGGGACTTATTTTATATACTTCGTACAAGGTCCTGCGTATTGTCAGATCTTTTCTATTGTCTTTTTTACCATGAATGATTCATGCCTCGGTTGCTTGTGCTGTCCCACTCTTCGAGAGCCATTAAGGGGATATACGTTTCCCCATTTGCCCTTCTGATTGGTTTATTTATGCCAGCCCCTTCTTGGGCCTGTTGTATGTGAGTTACCACTCAATAGTGAAAACTTTAACTATCAATAATTATGCATTTTTCTTTTGCAATGTGTTTGGAGCCTAAGTTACTTCGATCTTCTGTAGGCTATACTAATGTGATAACAGCTTTACAAGGTGCGGCAGGTAGCCTAGTGGTTAGAGCGTTGGACTAGTAACCGAAAATCGAATCCCCGGGCTGACAAGGTCGTTCTGCCCCTGAACAAGGCAGTTAACCCACTGTTCCTAAGCCAACATTGTAAATAAAAATGTGTTCTTAACTGACTTACCTAGTTAAATAAAAAAAAATAAAACAACCGATTTTACCAGTAGTTGCATTTACTGCATGTAAACAAGTACATTATATATATTATTGTTTAAGGAATGGCATCCGGCACTGGCAGGCCTCCTGAATTCAACGAAGAAACAATAAAGTTATGTAAACCGAAAAACACCTATTAACTCGGCCTTGTGTGTTTATTCAGCTCTAGCTTGAATTTATACTGTCAATTGGATCACGAACATCAAGGGTCTGCACAATCATAGCTGTTTCATCACTTTTTATCCAACATAACCAACGGCACCACGCACCTCATAGAGAAAAACACAGTCACTGCAAAGGGCATGCGAGAGGAGGGACGTTTCACATTACACTGCCTATATTCAAGTAAAGAATAATACTTTACACTGCCTATATTCAAGTAAAGAATAATACTTTACACTGCCTATATTCAAGTAAAGAATAATACTTTACACTGCCTATATTCAAGTAAAGAATAATACTTTACACTGACTATAGTCAAGTAAAGAATAATACTTTACACTGCCTATATTCAAGTAAAGAATAATACTTTACACTGCCTATATTCAAGTAAAGAATAATACTTTACACTGCCTATATTCAAGTAAAGAATAATACTTTACACTGCCTATATTCAAGTAAAGAATAATACTTTACACTGCCTATATTCAAGTAAAGAATAATACTTTACACTGCCTATATTCAAGTAAAGAATAATACTTTACACTGCCTATATTCAAGTAAAGAATAATACTTTACACTGACTATATTCAAGTAAAGAATAATACTTTACACTGCCTATATTCAAGTAAAGAATAATACTTTTTCTTTTACAGAACAAGATCAAAAGCATCAGTAAGCTACTACTTATTCACCAAAATGTATATTATTATTCTTTGGTGTCTCTGTAAATCATTTACAACATTAATACCAGCAAATAAATTACAATGTACAAAACAACATTCTTCGTAATTAAGACTAAGAACAACAATCACGAGCAATAATACAATTATATACAAATCCGACCGTTAGGGACAAAATCTGTCAGTGTACATATTTATGGTCTCGAAGGACTTATTTGTAGGCTACTCTTTAACGAGTGAAAAACACTGGTGTAATTTTTTTGCATCAAATATAGTCTTAAATACTTCTTAAATAGCCTAGGACAAAAAAATATATATCCTAACTTAGTCATTGTATTAATATCAAAACTACATATGAACCCTTTAAGACACTTAGCTGTTAGCCATTATTATTTTGATTCCTATTTATGACTTAATTGGGTCATGTGTGTGCGACATGTCTCTCGCTCTCTGCAGGTGTTCGAAATTCAATTGGATGTTTACATTAGTTCTCGCATCTACTGTGAAGTATTCAAAAGAAAAATGAAATGCAACTCCACCATTTTGGGATGTTTAGTGTTCAAGGCTCATGTACTTTGCGTTGCGTGAGCAACAACGTCTGTTTTCTCCCTTCTGTCTGAGATTAGACATTGACGAATAAGACATGTTACATTTCGAGGGGTTGCGATCATATGGACAATGTCAATGTAAGCATAATTAAGAACTTATGACTTAATCATGTTAAAAGATGCATGGATGTAAATGTAGCCCGCATATGAAGGCTATGTAGATGTTTTTCCAAAGGCTTTTATCCTTACGAATTACATTGCATTTATGTTTCCAGTAGCCTATATTTAGGCTTCTCTTGGTCCTCTTAATATATATGATTTCCTTTTCTCAAATAATACTGGTGATTGTAGCTTTTCTATGTTGAGACTTGTATATATGTCGATACATTCAGCTTTTTAGAAAGGAAACAAAGAGGGCACGTTTTAAAGGCAGTTGTTATTATTCATCATCTGACATCCGCGGCGCTATTTCTTGCTTCATATAAAGTCCAATTGATATGCTTACAGCCAGTACAGTCCTCATGCACTTATTAGGTCTTAGCTTCGATCACACTGACAGTGTCGTTGCATTTTGGTACAACAGAATTACATTCATTTCCAATGAAACGCTGCGTTTGCCTTGCAGCATTGCGTTGCAGAGGCAGTTGCAGTGCGTTCGGTTTGGTGCATACGTTGATTTATCGAACGTATGGGTCAAACTGTATGTGTTTACAGCTTGACAGTAATGGTAGCAGAAGGTGAATGTTGAACTGTTGTTGCATACATATCCAGATGATGCTGCGTCTTATTTTGCGCTCAAACACTGTCGGTGTGTTCGAAGCGTTAGGCTACTACACATATACACATTTGAGAGACAATTTGGGCAATTATTTTTCTTCTTCTGTTTGTAAACATTAGAGCATTGTCCTTGGGTCTGAATTTCTGAAAGTGTCCTCCTCTTCCGAGTCCGTCGTTGGCACATTGCTGGATGGGGTGTGGAGATGGTTGGGTCCCCCGCTCCCCTGGCACACGTACCACTCATTAAGGTTGGTAACCTGAGGCGAGAGATTTGCTGACCGGTTCCTGTGCGGTTCGGAGGCGGGAGAAAGGGGCGCGCTGAGAAGGTTTGTAGAGGAATGGTACGAAGCGTTGGCGGAAGTGGGCGGGGGCGACTTGCAATGGACTTTCATGTGCTTTCGCAGCGAGCTGGGGTGCGTGTAGGACTTGTCACAGCCTCGGACTTTGCAGTAGTAAGGCTTGTCACTCGTGTGGACGTGGGAGTGCTTCTTCCGGTCACTGCTGTTGGCGAATTTCCTGTCGCAGCCGTCAAACTCGCACTTGAAAGGCTTCTCTCCTGGAAGAGATGGAGATGGAGACATTTGTAATTAGGCTACTCATATCCAATAACTCTCCGGAAAGGGTGCATGTACCATAACATAATGTGTACTTTGTGTTTCAAAAACATTTCGTCAAAGTCCAAGGCGAATAATAAAGTTACCAAATGGATGGGATCATTAACCATTCTTATGACATCAAATCTATAGCATACAATATATTCCCAGCAAACAGCAATGTCAATTCCTTTTAATTTGGCCTATACAAACTATTATGGATTTTTCCACTTATTCAACAGGAACGTACACATGCTCTACCCAAACTAGGGCTATAATTGAATCCATCGCTTAACTGCCTGGTAACATACCACTTCCCGCAGTAATTACTCCATAAATGGTCGGTGTGGCAGCCCATTCTGCCGCAAGGGCTTCCTGTCCGACATACCATATCTATTATACATCTACACCCGCCGCCACTCCTCTCCCACATGTACTAGGCATGTTCCTGACTGACTCACTTACATGAAACATAGGGTGGCCCGTGGGCTATTCTGCGTGAAGGCGTGGGGGAAATGTGTAGCTTATTAATGAGGAAACAAGTGCATTTGTAGGCCTAAATTAATGTATTTTTTTATAAAGATAATCCTATATGGTGTAATGCTTGTATTGTAAAAATATTTCATGATTGTAAAATGGACAATTCAAAATATAAACATCATACACCAGGCTATCAAGATCTCATGCCTTCAAAGCATGGACATGGTGTTGGAGCAGCCCCTTCCCTCTGGGCACACACCAGTCTTGGGAGCCATTTGCTTTCCCAACAGGCCAGCCCTTAATGACATACTGGCTTAATCTTGAATAAGTACTCGTGTGAGTTATACGTTTGAAAGTTGGTCTGCTTTGCAGGCTATTCGGTAACATAGCACGCGCGGCACTGCATACTGTATTGCATCACACTACACGTGTTTAGACTGTCTTGCATTAACACCATTGCTGTTGTTGGCCTTTAATGGCAAGTTCTAGGCTACTGTATATCAATTTGGAAGAAAAACAAGCCCCAGTGGCCCGTTTTCGCTTTGTTGTTTATCTTCAGCCTGAAATGCTTGCGAGTCAAGTTTCGATGTGGTTATCATCAGCCCATAACACAGCCTAAAACTGTTATAACTTCAACCAAAAATATATAGTTTAATTTTCACCCGGAGCTCGATATGGTAACTTATAAAATCAGTACATAGAGATTGAGATGATGTTATTTTCTTCTGCGACGATTCGATATAGCAGTAACATGAGCCATATAGGCGTAAACGTCTTCTTCGGAATACACCTGGTATTCACTCACTTGGAAATACGTAAGCAAGGTTCACAAAACATATGGCACAACCACCCACGTCTAGTTCAATGTCTAACAAGCTTATGTTTCAGAAACTGTACATCAAATCAGGCGATGCCTTGGCTCGACTGTATGAATAGTTAGTTCTATTCGATTAAATATCGTTCCCGTTACTTTTAAGGATGGTCACCAGATGCCCGCCAGCAGTTAAAATGAAAACTTTTCACAATACATATTTGTTGTCTACAACGAAAAATGTATTTAACAGTGTCAAAGCTTCTAATCTACTATGATTAAATATATCTATTTCTGTTTTTTGATGCAGCTCTAAAATAATTCAGGCGCACTTTCACTGACCTGTGTGTGTCCTTTTATGAATCTTTAGATTCTCAGAGCGAGCGAACACTTTTCCACAGCCGGGGAAAGGACAAGGGAAGGGTTTCTCTCCCGTGTGAACTCGGATGTGGTTTATTAGTTTGTACTTCGCCTTAAAAGCTTTCCCCTCGCGTGGACATTCCTCCCAGAAGCAGACGTGACTGCTCTGCTCTGGTCCCCCGACGTGCTCCACGGTGACATGGTTGACCAACTCATGCATGGTGCTGTAAGTTTTGGAGCAGGGCTTCTTTGAAGTTTGCTCTTGATCAATCCATTTGCAGATTAACTCTTGCTTGATGGGCTGCCTCATGTATCTCAAAAACGCCCCCGCGGCTCCGTGAGGAGCAGAAGCGATGTTCACATTGAGGTTCATGGAGTTGTAGCTGTGGAGGGAAGAAGGTCCATAATGCTCGGGCCTGTGGACGAAGTGCTCTGGCCTGCCGTAGATGTCCCCCGGTAGACCCAAACGCATCTGCCCGTTGAGGGCATGGTGATGGTGGTGGTGGTGGGCACTTGGTGCTGCCTGGTCGTGGAGTCCAGAGAAAAGTGGAAGGGCACAAGTCTCGGCATGCCCATAAGCACCTGTTGGGGAGATGAACATGCCATGGTGATGAGGGGAGGAGGCTGAACTATGCTGGTCGCCAAGTGCATGCATAGCCGAAGCTGAGAGTTCTCTCCTGAGGATGTAGTCCCTGCTGTTAGAGTAGCCTGGGTGAGGAGCCACGGGGTAACCAACTGTGGTCTGAGTAGAAGTGAAGGATGCTGCTGCCACTGCGACGGTCTGGGCTTCAGGATAGCTCTGAATATGCTGAGAGGGGCTAAGTTTGAGAGCATTTGTCTGTGCCATGTGCTCGGGTCCAAATGGAGTGAGTGCCACTCCGGGGTCGTTGCCCATCTCTCCAGGGTGGTGGTGAGCATGGTGGGAGTGAGGGTGATGCCCCCCTAGCCCCGGGAAGCCTGTCATATTCTGATGAGGAAGAGGTTGAGTCGCTGCCAAATCCGCTAATCTTATCGCTGGATTCCTCTTGCTCAAAGGGGACTCCATTACTAACTACACTGTTAAGTCCATCCACTCTCACCACTATTGTTTCTCCCCCCGCCACCGCGATTTTCTAAAACATTAAAATATATGTATATAAGCGGTCTATATAACTTATTTTGTCCTGCCTCTAACTCTACTTGTTCCTTTTCCCACTCTGTCCTCAAGCGATTGGCAGAACATACAACAGTTGGAGGACGCAGTAGGGAATACAGTTTAGAAATGGCACTGCGGGTATTGGACGGATTTAGGTGACTGGCAGTTAAGAGAACGAAGCGATTGGCTGTCGTTCAGCGCAGGGGCTCAGCGGGGTTCCGCCCCCTCGCTCTCTTTATCGCTGTTGACTCCAAAATGTTGTAGGCCTACTCACGAAGTTACCAGTAAATATGTTTATGCCCTCGGTGTTTACTGGGGGCTGGCGCATGTGGATACAATGTAGGACGTCTACAGTAGGCTATACAGACGTCCATCTCTTATTTTTCTTGTCCAGTGATTGGCGTAACCCCAATGTAGAAAACAAATTTTTTTCAGCATAAATCAAATACGTTGACTTTTATTCAGGTCAAATTAAATTCATACAAATAAATAATAATGGAGATAATTAGCAATCAAATACATTTAAAGCCATGGTCTGAAACAACTTATTTTGTACTCGAGACTAACCTCCATAGGGGAAGCTTGAAATTGCGCATTGTCCACAACAATTCAAAGTAGTGATTAAAATGCAGTGTCTATTATCTGTAATTATTTATGTAGTATACAATATACATGTTTTTATTTGCATACAATCACAATTTATAAAGCCTACCACCATAGCATATTTCCCCTTTAAAATAAATAGGCTAGAAAAATGTCCACTTGATATGTGTGACATGCAGGCCTACTATGCAGTTGACAGTCTGTCCTGTCCATGTTACGTTTCTGATTTATTGAGTTAAGCTAGTGCAACTTTATACACCAGTAGCCTAATACAGTAATGCACAAGTTGTGCAAGTGTCAATGAGTACAACTGGATATCGTTTAATACTGTTCAACAATCCGTGAATAAAGCAAAGTCGGAATATTGTGATTATTTTATTTGTGCTAATATATGGAGGTATACATGTTGCTTAGATATAGCCTACAAGCACATTCTGTAGAAAGAATGGAATATTTTATCAATACAAGACAAGTGTTTGCCAGAGAAAAGAGTTGATTTATGAATTGTATTATTGAAATGGATGCCAATTAATTCATTTAAAGTAGGCTACACACCGTGCAGAGTGCCACATTTCACAAGTTAAACATGTTGCATATACAAATCATGTCCATTTTTAGTCTTTAGCCAACATTTGATGAACAAATTACACATACATTGTATTAAATTAATTGATGAGATGAGGTAAACGTTATTATATTTTAAGACCTATCAATTTATTTTTACAAAATTACTTTCGAAATCTAAGGTTTCAGCATTGCTCCATGCATGGAGGGAGTTGAGTTGTGTAAATAGTTTCTCCACAAATTGCCACTGATCCTCTCAAAATACTTAGGTTCACTTTTAATGACTTTAGCCATGTATTAAGCAAGAGGACAGTTGTCAATCTGAGGATGGGTTCATTTTTATGTTACTTTTTTTTCAGATTCATTTGTTTGACCCAAAAGTTTACAACATTAACATATGTAAATTAAATCTGTAAAATTATTATTATCCGAGTCAATCTTGGCATGTATACGTTTTACTTTCCAATGACTTGAAAATCAACAGTTGCACTCATAGATTATTTTACAAATCGAATCAGTTGGAGCAATCTATTCAGGTTTCAAGAGGGAAAATAATCTCTCAAATGCTTTTAAAATGTCCATGGACGATGCTCAACAACATCAATAGTAGTGCGTAAAATGATCCGTGATATTGACTCTATCAGAACTTTGTCGTATATGGGTATTGACTTAAAAGGGAATAGGTCTGCATGCACCTGTGGTATAAACTAATACTTACCATTGGTAGGTCGACTATACGTGCTTCAAAGTGTCATAAAGTATATTTTGTCTTACTTTTAGAATATAAAAAGCCACCATGCATAATTCAAATTAAAAGGAAGCACACCTCCCTAGACTTTTTTAGAAACCAAATTAATAGATAAGCTACACATAAAAATAACAGGTGTATAGGCTGCCAACTTTTAAATGTATATTTATAGAAATGTCTATTTATCGACCACCAACACGTGGCTCACTCGATAATACGATTCCAATCTCAATGGGATCTCTAGGGTATAATAAAAGCGAATTAGTATAAATAAAAAATTAAAAAATAAAACAATATTAGTAAAAAGAAGGGTCCGTGGTTATTATGGCTATGATAGAATATCCGAATATTGTTAGCTTAATTCAACGAGGAGCACCCGTCTGAACTTCCCAAAAGAGTGAAGTAGTTCAATTCTCTGTTTCTGATTAGTTAGAACGCTCCTAAAGCCCGTGATGCTACTTACTTCAGATGCCCAGCTGGAAGAAGCGAGCGAAATCTTTAAAAGTTTTTAAACAAAAGGCGCTTTGTTATTAAAAAGAAAAAATGTTTATTTTACAGAAGAAGCCAACAGTGCCGCATATGTGGTTTTAACGGGTCATAGGTCAAACATCCATGAATCACACAAGGTCACGGAAACCACACAAGTAACCTTCCAATGCGTCAACATATTGATATTGTCAAATATGAACTAGTGAAATACGCCCAGTTTCCTTCACCTTTGCGTTAGGCGCTGTAACATTAAGGCATACAATACATTGTTTTATTTACTAGCCTTGTTGTCGGACATATTCAGATCATAAGCAATGTCGTGAATATTTGGATATAATTTATGTGTTTTCTCTGTAAACTAGGCATAGTCAAATGTGTGTTGGTATCAATATATTCATTTCTATAAATTTTTATAATGTTATTTATATTTCTAACCCTTTTCAAGACTTTCTGTCTCAGAGTAATCTGTTGAAATACTGGTCTTTTGGGATTTTCAGAATCCCCCTTTCTCCTGAGTTTGAGGGAAATAAGAACCCACAGATATGCGCCTTTGGTCCGATTGAGTTCTTTCTCTCTCATTTATTTTAATTTTTATCCTATCAAGTGACAGGGAAGGGGTTTTCCACCGAAATAGAGAAGTTCTTTAGAGAGGTCGGCATACGTGACTTTGAACTTGGATCAGCTCCTGCGTGTCCCGCGGTGCAGAGAGAAATTGGAAGAATGGCAGAGAACGCTCCGGCTGCTCCCGCTTTGGGGCTGAGAGAGGGACAGGATTCACAAAGTTTTCAGACGTCCTACTCCCGGTCCCATTATTGACCGCTTTTTTAGAGTATTTGGGAGCCGAGAAGGACAAGAGAAAATACGATGTGTCTTGGAGCAGGAGGACTTGTGGGACTTGAATTCAATGGAAGTGTAAGTAAACTTCCTTTCACTTTAGTGAATACAGCGCAGCTGTTGTTGGATCCGGTTGATTTTGAACGCAATCCATACAGTACGCGCTTTGGACGAAAATACTCACTATAGTAGCAAACCTTGTGAGCTGGCCATGTTTTTGCAGACATGAACAGCCGGCGAGGTTTCTTGTTCTGATTGAGTGTGACTTTATGGTAGGCTATGGCAATTGAAGACCATTCGGCTTTTGGGTGAAGGCTATTTGTTATATAGAGATCTGTTTTCTTTATTAGCCCATTGCGTTGTAATATGAAGCTCTGTTGTCACCAAACTCACCCACGTGTAGGGGTAATGTTCACCAAATTATGACTAATCCGAAATTGTGTGTGTAGGCCTATGCAATATGTTTTGCATTAGGGCTATCTATAGTTAAACTCATCTAATGCATTTCGTTTTTTGCTTCTGCAGGAGAGAAAACGTTCAAACATAGGCTCGTGCGGTTGATTGCAGCTAAAATAAACAAAAGTCATATTTTGCAGCCAAGGCAAGACTGACAAACTGTACAAGATATCTAAGCAAAATGGACAAACCACCGACCCAACTCTCTATGAAAACAAGGCAAATGTAAACCTCGGGTGCGTGGCGGTGTAATACTTGGAACAAATGTACGTAGGCTATTGCCTACATGAGTCTATAGCTCACTGATGGCTGTAGATGCAGAGGCTATGAACATACATCATTTTCTTTATACGGGTAAATGATCAGCAACTATTTTAAGGGAGTACTCTAGAGTCTGCAGTATAATCAGTTCTATTTCATGAAATTGTATGTTGTGTTCTGATATGCTACATTATATGCTTCTGTTTCTGCTGTATATTCCTACTTTTCTATAACAGAGTTTGTGATATGCATTTACCCATAAACGTGCGTTATTTCGCACATATAAATACTGTATTTATTTGTAAGAGAAACACGGTCAAGATATAAAATAGTGGTTTTGGCTAAATTATTGACTATCGTTTCTAATTAAATCCGCCTGTCTAATGTTGAATGAAATGTGCAGACCCCACCTTCTACCCCAAAACCCCATTCGCTAGTTCACTTACAATTATTTCTTTAACTCTATAGCTCAGGTTTTTAAACACCATTATCACACAACGTGCAATGTCGTATTGTCAATCCACCCGTTATACATCAACCTATAAAATTAAGGTTTTAAGGCTTCATATCCGATACTATTTTCTCTCCCTCTCTCTCTCTCTCTCTTCCCCTAAATGCCTCTCCTAAAAAGTAGGAGGCAATTATTAGTGGAAAATGGCGATCAGCTATTAGTCGCTAAAGCGGTATCTGCTATTGGAGGGGCACCTGGGATTGATGAGACGCAGTAGCCAATGAGACTGCGTGGAATGAATGGCCGGGCTTCAGTTAAAGGGGGCGTAAGAGGAGCTAGTGCCAGTCCACGGAGAAAGAGGGACCCTCCGCAATAAACACAGGCAAGCGAAAGAAATAAACACACAAATCGGAACAACAATCCGAGATGCTGCCAAACCCCGCTCTCTTCGTGCTAGGACAGATATTACGATAATTATTCAATTCTTCGTGTGTGTTTAAAAGCAATCAACATTCACAGTTTCCAGAGGAAAAACGCAAAGGAATCTCTTTACTTCCTTTTATGGGGATTTTTTGGTTGTTGTTAAAAGTTAACTACCAGTGAATATAGACGTGTTCGGTAAGACGAGCTGTATAGGTTTTTTTTCTTCCTATGAGTGGATCATCGCTTTGAGCTTCGCCTGATATGGTGGTTCCATGCATGGAAGTTGTAATTTCGATAACTGAATAGACAATTGAATTGTATTTTTTTCTACTTTTTTGTTATACACACAAGCTGATTCGAACGAAATTCGCTTTGAGAGACCATGTTACTGGACGCAGGTCACCAGTTCCCCGGACTGGGAGTTGGCACGTTTGCCAGGCATCACACAGCGAGCGAGATGCAGGAGAGAGACTTGAGTTTAGCACAAAATAGCTTCGTCGACTCGGCACACATGGGTGCATTTAAACTGAACCATGATCTTTCTCCAGGACAGAGCTCTGCCTTCACCTCCCAGGCGCCCGGTTACCCCGCTGGGGCTTTGGGGGCTCATGCAGCCCATGTCACCTCGTACGCGAGTTCCCCGTTCAACACCACCAGGGACTTTCTCTTTCGCAGCCGAGGCTTCGGGGAATCATCTCCGGCGAGCAGCCAACACGCTATTTTCGGCCCCACGGCGGGGTCTCTTCATCATACCCACACAGACAGCCAAGGCCACATTCTGTTCCCCGGGATTCACGACCAGCATGGGTCCCACGGATCCCCGAATGTGCTCAATGGGCAAATGCGTCTTGGACTACCGGGCGAGGTTTTTGGGCGTTCCGACCAGTACCACCAGGTCTCCAGCCCAAGGACCGACCCTTACTCGGCCGCCCAGCTCCACAACCAGTACAGCAGCATGAATATGAACATGGGGATGAACATGGGAGCTCACCATCACCACCACCACCCCGGTGCCTTCTTTCGCTACATGCGGCAGCAGTGCATCAAGCAGGAGCTCATCTGTAAATGGATCGACCCAGAGCAGCTGAGCAACCCCAAGAAGAGTTGCAACAAAACTTTCAGCACCATGCACGAGCTGGTCACGCACGTATCCGTGGAGCATGTCGGGGGACCGGAGCAGAGCAACCACATTTGCTTTTGGGAAGAGTGCCCCCGCGAGAGCAAACCGTTTAAGGCGAAATACAAACTGGTGAATCACATTCGGGTCCACACGGGTGAGAAACCCTTCCCCTGCCCCTTCCCTGGATGTGGCAAGGTCTTCGCAAGGTCGGAAAATTTGAAGATTCACAAGCGTACACATACAGGTAATTATACGATATTTATAGCATTTTACCTCTCGCATTTATTCGTTTCGCAAATGTACACTGCACATTTTAGAATTCACCATGCCAATGCGCCATGCTTTATTTCATCATAGCCAATTGTAGCCTATGGCCTGCAAAAATCGCTTTTTCTCGTCGCCAAAATGCCCCAGACGATATTCAATCAATAGTGGTATTTGTAGACTGCCAAAGTAGACATTCACATCTATGGTCAAAGTAGATTTAGATTAATATATATATATATTTCGCTATAGCCTAAAGTGTGAATTCGATTATCCAATAGTTCCTTAATCACATAGCTGGCGAGTCTGGAAAAAATTAGCGTTTACACAGTTTTGAAGAAATGAAATGTTTCGCAGCAATTTGCTAAATGATGTAATATGCTTTTGAGGTTTTGTGGTTCGTCAACTTTAAAATGGGTCAAAGGCGAGGTTAAGGCTTCTGGCTCGCAGTGCATTGCTTGCGCGGAGTAGGCTCCTGTAGCTTAAATCTCACCAACCGGTTGAATGTTTATGCCTCGCCTCTTTTTCAGAAAATATATTTTGTTATTTTATTTTGTCCACTGAGAAATAATGTTTGGCTTTTTGGTTTTTAGAAATCGTTTGGTGTGCTTACTCTTCAGGCGCATGCGAGTGTGAATGTGTGTCATGGCCCTTTTCTTTTCTCAGGCAATCCATTGATACTAGGTGCTAGACGGGCCTTTCACATTTTCACTATTTTGTGGGGGGGGGGCAGCTATGGATTTGGCCAGGTGCTAATTTCGTATTGTTTCCAATTAAATGGCGCGCCCTCTGCACCAGAAGCTATTGCCCCACGTGGGACGTTTTGATTATATACATTTAAGTCATCCTGGAGCCTAATTAAGCAATTTGGATTTCATTTTTGAAGTAGGATATTAAATAAATATTCTTAAGTAATTTTACATACTACTTACATTCAATTGCTGTGATTCAGAACAAATAGCCATAGGCCTAGATGTTTAACTATTTCTTAAAACCCACAATTTCCTGCATTTCCTGGTCCCACAAATGAAGTTAACCCTCTTTAAATTAAGTTGGTGATACAACTGAGATTTAACCGAATAGAAGGCATGTGTGAGCACCACTGCATTCACTAACTTTGACGAATAGCTATATGACTTAACCCGCTACTCGTGGTTGAATGGCCATGTTATAGAAACGCAACTCGTATGTAGGCTTTTGCTGAGGAACTGCATCTAACGTGTCTGTTTTATCCCTATTTTTATGCAGGAGAGAAGCCATTCCAGTGTGAGTTTGAAGGCTGTGACAGGCGGTTTGCCAACAGCAGTGACCGAAAGAAGCACATGCATGTCCACACGTCTGACAAACCATATCTTTGCAAAATGTGTGACAAGTCCTACACACATCCCAGCTCTCTGCGAAAACACATGAAGGTAAATGGACTTTGTCTTTCACTTTCCAGCTGATATTAACACGTAGCCTAAGGCTTGTTTACGTCTGTGTTTTGCGTGCTTAGGACATGTTTTGTCGTGGATTTGGTTTTCCTCTGTTATTTAGGCCTACACAATTACCTTCCCCATCATTCCTGAAGCACTTTGAAGTCATACTTCACAATGTCCCATCATGATATCATATACAAATAGTACCTGCACTTTTTCCAGGTCCACGAAGCGGCCCCCCCTCCAGCGTCCGACTCCTCGCCTGCAGCCAGTTCTGGGTACGAGTCATCCACACCGCCCGGCTTAATCTCCCCCACCACCGAGACCCAAAGCAACAACAATCTTTCACCCGCGTCCGCAGTCCACAACAACAACGGTCACAGCAGCCTATCGTCAAATTTCAGTGAATGGTATGTTTAGGACCGGACCGAACAGCGAATAACAGAACCATTGCTCAGAACCCCAACCAGCGCAGGAGATTCGGACACTCATGCACGGAGGAGAGCATGAATACTATGAACGCTTCAAAAGCATATGAATAGATTTAAAACCACCAGGGAAGAGAAGTCACTTACCAACAGAAGAAAATATGTAATATGTTCAAGGAGCATTCAATATATTTGTAAATAATTATTACACTCCCTCTTTCCCATTGGTTGTGATAGATTTTTGTCGTTTTGTGGTGTATAGATGTTCCTTCAATGGTAGCTATTTCTCTAACTGGACTTTTAGTGCACATTTTACGATTCAAGTTGTATAATGATGTTAAATATTGTGATCCTAAGGCAAATTGATTGTAACTATACTAAACATCTATAAACTGGAAAGAGTGCCAAAGTTAACACTTAACAGTCCACCATATTTTGCTTGTGAATGTTGGCTTATATTTTAGTTTGCTGGGCTTAACTTGTGATGTTTTGTGCTTTGCAAGTTTTAATTGTGAAATGCTATCTGGAAGATTAGACGTTGTGCCGTTGGATTTTCTGTAATTTACATCCTTTCTTTTGTAAATATCTACTGCCATATTTATCCGTTTGTAATTAAATTATGATATTTACTACAAATTAAACAATATTTATAAAGAATGTTTCTTTACTATAAATATGTACAATTATGAGCTAAACAGGGGCAGTTGTTTTGTTATGTGCTTTTGTTCAAAGTTAAAGAGGTGTTTTCTTCATTATTGTGATAAGAATTTTACTGCATACAAATATAATAAAAGTGTTGCAAGTGTTAAAAAAACATTTCCCTCTCTTGATGTCTTCATACCCAGAATAGGCACACTAAAAAATCCTGTTGTTTTTATGGTTATGGTTTTTATGGTTAATTACTGGCAAAAAACTGTGAACATTTTTACAGTAATGCACTGTTGGACCAAAATGTATTTGGAATTTATTGTAACATAGTTTACCTTTTTTTTAAACATTTTTTTACTGTAACTTAAAGGTAAGTGACTGACAGTAAATTACCATAAAAAACAACAGGATTTTACATTTTTTTAACAGTGCACTCTACTGGTGCCCGAAGCTGTTTCTTTGCCGGGTCATTTCAGATCAGCTTTTTCATATGAGACCTATTTTCAAAGCAGGCTATGCCCCACATTAGGTCAGATGCATGCATGCTAAGAGGATATGGGTTATCTGCACTATGTAAATGACATTCTGCTTCCAGTGTTGAAACAAGTATTGCTTAGGATATTGTTTCTTTATGCCCTCAGATCATTCCCAAATGTTTGGAGTTTACCTCTTAAAAACCCGTCAGCTCTATAGCTGTCTCTATGCATTAGTCATGGCCTGTAATTGATTTTTTTATGAACATGCATGGTCTACAACTCCTGCTAATGTGGCTTGCATTTTCAATATTGCGGGCTAAATTAAAATTGCAAGATTAACGCGTAGACTAGGCCGAACCAAACCATCTCGCTGGTCACAAAACAAACATTGTGGCTGAGGTTTATTTATGCATGCTAGGCCAAATTGTAAACTCAACTAAAATGTATGTCTACTTGAAAGTAAAAAGACTTTAGAGTCAGGCTACTCGAACCCGCATGTTATGCAGGCTAATTTATAACTCCACCATATAGAATCGCCCATGCATCCAAATTCAATATAATTGTTTTATTTAACACCTGGCAATGACTGGCAATTTCAATTTGAGTTTCTTTAAACGGCAGTATCTTTTAACCGTTTTGTCACAGGCTTTATGTTTGGTAGAGAGAACCCTGCACTATCGAAAACACAGTCGAAAATCCCCTCCCCCATCCCGGGCACTTGAGGGAAGACAGAGGGGTTGCGCTGTCAGAGCAGCCTTGAACTTGGACTTGACTCGGCCCTGAGCGGGGCTCGAGCCTTCTGTATGCCGAGACACTAGGCTAGAGGTGAGCATGTGTGGCCCTATAATTAATGCAATTGTATTGATCTATTTCAACCACTTGTGAACACTTTCTTAGACTGAGACTCTTGTTTTCTGGAATAGTGAGTATTTTGTATTGTTTCGGCAACACAGGTTGACAGAAGGCCTAAGCTATTTGAGACGATTTAAGTGGTTTCTGCCATCTGTAAATAAAACAGAGAGAGGGGATTCTAGGTTACAGAATATTTGGAAGGCCCGGATTATCAAAACTGCGATTAATATACGGCTCTGGTTTAACACAGCCAAATTGCATCCCTTGTATACATGGTGTGTAGACCTAAGCAAGTGATGTTTAGACATACAAAGTACCCCTGGAAAAAACAATATTCAAATAGTTGTCATATTCAATAAAACCACCGTCGACTAGAAAACGCTAAATATTTCTCTCTACTGACAAAAAACAACATTGTTTATTGTTATTACGCAATACATGGATATAGTTTAGAAAAGGAGCCGGATGCAACACGTTCTTTTCAACAGCGGGCTTGTAGCCTCGAGGTGGGTTCGTTGGAAATCTGAGCGGGTTCACATTGCGCATTTCGAGTGTTTTGTCCTGTCTTTTCTCAGTATTTGCACTCATTCATCATAGCCTAAACATGTAGGCTATTACACTTCATGTATGATGTTTTTGCCCACCCACCAATGACCATACTGGCATACAGGCTTTTGTCCGTAGAAAATGAAATATAGTGATGATACCTTAGGGAAGGGGTTGGCCACAAGACAAAAATCGAACGCCATGTCATGAGAATAACCGAGTGCGTATTGATGCAGTTGGCGAGTATCTGAGGTAGCTTCTCATTCTGAGACAATGTGAATTCTCCACACTTTTAGAAAAAAACATGTTCTGGATAGATCCATACAGAGTTCTATATGGCACCCCTAAATGTTCTATATAGAACCATTTTGTAAGGTTATTTGATCAGTACCCCGGGGGTTCTTCTTCACTGAACCAAATTGGTTCCATACAGGGTTCTAAATGGAACCAATTTCGGTTCTATATACACTGAGTGTACAAACATTAGGAACACATGCTCTTTTCATGACAGACTGACCAGGTGAAAGCTATGATTCCTTATTGATGTCACTTGTTAAATCCACGTCAATCAGTGTAGATGAATGGGTGGATACAGGTTGAATAATGATTTTTAGGCCTTGAGATAATTGAGACATGGATTGTGTATGTTGTGACAAAATATTTGAGTGCCAGGCGCACTGGTTTGAGTGTGTCAAGAACTACAACGCTGCTGGGGTTTTCACACCCAACAGTTTCCGGTGTGTATCACGAATGTTCCAACACCCAGAGAACATCCAGCCAACTTGACACGACTGTGGGAAGTATTTTAGTCAACATGGGCCAGCATCCCTGTGGAAGCTTTCAACATCTTGTAGAGTCCATTACCTTATGAATTGAGGCTGGCCTGAGGGCAAAAGGGGTGCAACTCAGTACTAGGAAGGTGGGCCAAATATTTTATACACTCAGAAACTTTTTGGTTTTATCCAAAAACCTTTTCCTCTAAGAGTGCAGGCTATACTTTCATAGATGTACCTAGAATGATCTGTGACATATAATGAAGGCTGCTTGCATAGCTCGCTTACATACCTCGGCAGTGCAACGATGTTCCTCCCTAGTTCTATACCCCATTCCAGCTCAGTTAAATCATTTATTTTAACAGAGTTTTGTGTTCAGGTGTCTTAGACATGTCTTTACATAGCCTTGATATAGTCCCCTCAAACTCAGTTCCGGGGACTGATTTAGATCTGGGACACCAAATGTGTGCAATGAATGATCAGTTAGGACAAAACACCAGCAGGCTCTGGACCTCGTAGGGTAAGAGTCGAATACCCCTGCTATAGGCCATAGAGTGAACTAATGTCCTGATTCAATATACAGTTTTTTTTATGATTCCCAAAGCTATTTCATCGATAAATTTGGAGTAGCTACTGTACCTGCTAATGCCAGTTCATGCGTGGGACAGAAGTGCGGCATTTCTCACTGGCCGGGCAGGTGCTGTGACCTCTCTCAGAGGATGATATGACCTGTGCTGAGTGGGAAAAGGTCAAAGTTCAGTCCCACGCAGCGCGTCGATGCTGCTTCCTCCGCACATGCTGCTCTGATATTGATCCACATTGGAGAAGGATGAGCTGGGAGAAAATAGGAAACTATTTTCTTTAAAGATAATTACTGTAAGATTATATTGATAGAGAAATTCAAATCAATCAAAATCTAATTTTATTTGTCATATGCTTCACAAACAACAGGTGTATGTATACTAACAGTGAAATACTTAGACTACTTCCAAACAATGCAGAGAGAAAAATATACAAATAATGGAAAAATAATAACAAGATGAATAAATACGCAATGATTAACGATAACTTGGCTATATACACGGGGTACCAGTCGATGTGCAGCGGTGCATGTTTTGATTTCTTTTTGGCGTCACTTGCCCTTGCTCTAGGCTAATCTGTAATTCGTATGAGGTGTATAGGCTTATGATGCATTTTAAACATTATTTCAACATTCAATAAACAAGTTTATTCAGAGTTTAGAGTAAACGTATTCTGGACTTGACATAAAGTATACAAATACAAATATATATAACACAATTTCTCAAAATGAAAATAGACCATTGGTAGAACATTGAGAGCAGCTGAAGTCGATATAAATCTATTGATTGAAACTAAGGTTGTATTAATATATATATATATATATATAGCGAGAGAGAGATAGAGAAAGGGGGTGGTATAGCAGATGTGGGTGAGAGAGTGTGTGTGTGTTTGCAAGGAGGAGGTAGGAGGGTGTTTGTTGCAATGGCAGAAATCCATCTAGCATGTTGGGGGCGATGAAACAACAGAACCCCATTAATTTTCAATGAAGGGAAGAGAAGTGGGCTGGGGACAATTGGGCGATGCAAGCATGGGCGAGGGAGCGTGAACTGGGGAAAGCTGAACTTTTGTCATGTACCAATCGAAGCTCAGTATAGTTTCTTGGCCCTACTGGATTGGCTGTTGATACCTAGCACTACCTAGTTTGCTTGCTTGCACGGACATGAGGGCGAGGCTAGCGTGGCTAGCCATATAGTGGATAACTGCTTTAAGTAATATGGTTATGCATTTGCTCATGCCTCTGCTCCAGTTACAGTCAAGAAGGATGGGAGGAGCAGAATGCCACTTTTAGTAAAAACACACACATGACTTTGTGGAATGGCATTAGGTTCATGATGAAAATGTATTCTGGGACATTGTTCAGTAAACGCTCATTGTGTTATAGATATGAGCATTTATCGAATCGCTTTACATAGCACTAATGAACTTAATTAGCTGTTAATCATAGCTTTGGTACTTACAGACTTAGTAGGACTACCTGTTTTTTTTACCGAAATAATTGTATTAATCATATTGAAAGAAACTGTTATCACATGTCCAATGCTACGATTTAGTCATTAATATTTCAATTGGCCTACTTTCCATAGCCCTCAAATTACCATTGAGATAGAAAATGTCAAGAAATTGGAATTATCGGGAAATATGAAACCATATATATATTTTATTTACATTTACTTTAGCCCAAATAGGCTACCCGAGTAACGCGTGTACTGTTAGACAGGCATCAAACCAAAGAAACGTCAGTCATATTTTCACACTATCCACAGGAGCTACCACCACGTCTTGGTTTGTCATATCTCTATATAGTCACGGCAATTGAGGTGCCACACACCTAGGCTTTTTTGGCCTTTGGAGCTATTTTCTAAAACACATATTCTGTAAAATGATGAACAATTTACTTAAAATGTAACATAAAAGTTGACTCATTTTGAAGTGAAATAAACTCATGACTGTGTGTGTCAATCTTTCTTGTACGCACCATGCCAACATTTCAATAGGCATATTCATATTTTTAAACCGTATTTGCATTGACCTAGCCTACTAAAATCGTACACTCAGTTGGTTTTTGGATTGAATTAGATGTCCTATTTTTTGTGAACTAATAGGCCTATATACTTATAAACCCATAGATAGGCATAACCATCAACAATGAATGCTGAGATTAGTGGATCAAACGAAATACCCACAGGCCTTTTTTTAAATTGTATTTTATTTCACCTTTATTTAACCAGAAAGGCCAGTTGAGAACAAGTTCTCATTTACAAATGCGACCTGGCCAAGATAAAGCAAAGCAGTGCGACAAAAACAACAACACAGAGTTACACGTGGGATAAACAAAAGCACAGTCAATAACACAATAGAAAAATCTATATACAGTGTGAACAAATGGAGTACCTTGTTCAAGTTCATTAACCATTTTGTCAAAAATGTACATATGCCTATAACTATGCGTTGATTCTAATAATAACAACAACCAATATGGAAAAGTAGGTATATTTTACGGCATTATGTTTTGTGATGAAGATAGATCGTGGGCTGTTTTACCTGTAAATCCTGTTGCATTTTACAATTTGTTCCTTATCGGTAGTATTTTTTAAGTAGTCTATTTAGGTAACCCAGGTACGATAATTGTTCGGGTAAAACTAATGTAAAAGCATCAGATCTTGCTTTCTTTACCATTATGTGGATTTTTTAGGACGCCTCAAAGGTATTATAGGCTTCATCTCCGCCTTTATACTTAATTTGAATGTCAATTCGTTTATAGAAAAAATGTCGATGTCAAACCGTATGAATACAACATTTAATAACTGACAAAAAAACTATTCCCATGGTTGAAATTGTTTTTAATCTTTTGAATCCACATTGTAAATTAACCCGTATATGCACAGCCATCAGATCACCTTCGACACCGTAGTAGAATAGGCCTATATGCTAGCACCACATGTGTTGTTACTAGGCTATAACACAGTATTTTCCCTCCTAGGTATAGGCAATATATTTTTTTCCTCACTTATATGAATCATAGTTTGCCTAATATAGTCCTTTACCAGTTAGCCAAATACATGCACTACAGGATGTTTGCTTTTGGTCAGCATCATATGATCCCGAGTGGCGCAGCGGTCTAAGGCACTGCATCTCAGTGCTGGTTCGAATCCAGGCTGTATCACAACCGGACTGGATTGGGAATGACAATTTGCCCAGCGTCGTCCGGGATTGGCAGGTGTAGGCTCATTGTAAATAAGAATTTGTTCTTAACTGACTTGCCTAGATAAATAAAGGTAAAAATAAATAAAATATGCTTGAGAGAATGTGGCATGGTGTGGCATTTTCAAATTTGTGACTTTGTCAAATATATCAACGTCAATACTGTTTTTGTCACTCATTAAATGCAAAAATAATTAATTTAATTGTTGAATAAATTGTCACATAATAATGCATAATTTACAAAATTGAGGTGTTAGGAACTATCGTTCTCAATTCAGAAGTCGTAAAATTAGTTAATATACTCTAATGATTATCACGTATTTAATATTTTAGTTTTTCATGTTTATTAGCAAGTGTAGAATAGCCCGTGTGTTTTCTGAGCCAGTGCACCAGAAGAGAAGGCAATCATCCAAGTCATCCTCAAGTCAACATCAGGGGTGGAGTTGCTTGTCAATTGGTGGACATGTCTCCAAGGTGAGCAAGGACATCACATGGTAGGCTATTTTGCGAGGTAACAACTCTTAAAATATATGTTTTTATCTTATGCACGCCTGTGTTCATGCTCAGTAAGATGGAGAGAGAACAAAAATACTTAACATAGTCTACATGATTGTATATTACATAAATCTTGTGCAAGGTAGTTTTGGAAGTGATAAAAAACAAGCTTGTCTATCGGGTTGTTAGTAAAAGTGTCATTGAAATCTTGTGCAGATGAAACAGTAGCATACCTTAGCTGTAAATATCCACCTTTGTAATGGACAATAAAATGGTTTGAATACTATCAATATTAATGAAGGCCTAGCTGCATTCAACATTATCAAAAGAACAAGGTCCAAAACCTGGGGGGCATTGCATGGCCTGATTTGATTTGTACTCGGGTAATAACAGTAATGATTTGGCCTACCTTTATAATTCCCTTACACTTCATGGATTACCATGACACATTCAGCATGTAATATGGAGAAAGATCGCTTCTTGACACATGCGTCAGGAGTCAATTTTCACTTAATATAATCAGCAGTAGACCGACATTGTTTGATGGGCACAAAGGCAATTATGCCATTTCATTGTTGCAATACATTTTACAGTGTTGAATTATTGAATTGTTTTCCTAATTTATTAATACAGTTGAACATGTACACTGAGTATACCAAACATTAGGAACACCTTCCTAATATTAAGTCCCCCGCTTTGGCCTCAGAACAACCTCAATTCTCCAGGGCATGGACTCTACAAGGTGTCGAAAGGGTTCCACAGAGATGCTGGCCCATATTGAGCCCAATGCTTCCCACCGTTGGGTCAAGTTGTCTGGATGTCATTTGGGAGGTGGACCATTCTTGATAGACACAGGATACTGTTGAGTATGAAAAACCCAGCAGAGTTGCAGTTCTTGACACAAACCGGTGCGCCAGTAAAGGACCTTGTGAAACCGGTGAACATACCCGTTCAAAGGCAATTGCAATAAGGCCCAAGGGGGTGGGGTATATCGATTGTTCTTACATACGACTCAATGTGGAGAGCCTGGATACAGCTCTGAACCGTGGTATATTGGCCATATACCACAAACCCCAGAGGTGCCATTTTGCTACTATAAACTGGTTTCCAATGTAATTAAATTAGTAAAAATAAATGTTTTGTCATACCTGTGGTATACAGTCTGATATACCACAGCTTTCAGCCAATCAGCATTCAGGGCTCCAACCACATGGTTTATAATTACAGTTATAATGCTATTGTCAATGGGATCAGTTGCCATTAGCTGTTGTGATTGACTATGGGCAATTTATTGTAATACTGTATTACCATGATTAAGGGTACCCTGACACCATATGTACAATACAAAAATGCTTGTCTGGTCTCTCTCAATTCAATTTCTATTTAAGGGCTGTATTGGCATGGGAAACATTGGCATGTTTATATTGGCAAGAGAAATCCAGCCGCGAGCTGCCCAGTTACGTTAGCCTACCAGACTAGCTAAATGACTTTTATGCTTGCTTCAAGAAGCAACACTGAAATATGCATGAGAGCACCAGCCGTTCAGGACGACTGTGTGATCACGCTCTCATTAGCTGATGTGAGCAAGACCTTTAAATAGGTCAACATTCACAAAACCACGGGGCCAGACAGATTACCAGGACTGGTCATGGCTCACATCAACACCATCACCCTGGAAACCCTAGACCCACTCCAAATCACTGTATCACAATTCCAGCAGGTCAGAACTTTACATACACTAAGTTGACTGTGCCTTTAAACAGCTTGGAAAATTCCAGAAAATTATGTCATGGCTTTAGAAGCTTCTGATAGGCTAATTGACATCATACGAGACAATTGGAGGTGTACCTGTGGATTTATTTCAAGGCCTACCTTCAAACTCAGTGCCTCTGCTTGACATCATGGCAAAATCAAAAGTAATCAGCCAAGACCTCCGAAAAAAATTGTAGACCTTCACAAGTCTGGTTCATCCTTGGGAGAAATTTCCAAACACCTGAAGGTACCACGTTCATCTGTACAAACAATAGTATGCAAGTATAAACATCATCGGACCACACAGACATCATAATGCTCAGTAAGGAGACGCGTTCTGTCTCCTAGAGATGAACGTACTTTGGTGAGAGAAGTGCAAATCAATCCCATGACAACAGTAAAGGACCTTGTGAATATGCTGGAGGAAACAGGTACAAAAGTATCTATGTCCACAGTACAACGAGTCCTATGTCGACATAACCTGAAAGGCCGCTCAGCAAGGAAGAAGCCGCTGCTTCAAAACCGCCATAAAAAAGCCAGACTACGGTTTACAACTGCACACGGGGACAAAGATTGTACTTTTTGGAGAAATGTCCTCTGGTCTGATGTAACAAAAATACAGCTCAGTTGGTAGAGCATGGCGCTTGTAACGATCCCCGGGACCACCCATACGTAGAATGTATGCACACATGACTGTAAGTCGCTTTGGATAAAAGCGTCTGCTAAATGGCATATATTATTATTATATTATTATAACTGCTTGGCCATAATGACCATCATTATGTTTGGAGGAAAAAGGGGACGCTTGTAAGCCGAAGAACACCATCCCATCCGTGAAGGACGGGGGTGGCAGCATCATGTTGTGGGGGGTGCTTTGCTGCAGGAGGGACTGGTGCACTCCACAAAATAGATAGCATCATAAGGAAGGAAAATCATGTGGATATATTGAAGCAACACCTCAAGACATCAGTCAGGAACTTAAAGCTTGGTCGCAAATGGGTCTTCCAAATGGCAATGACCCTAAGCATACTTCCAAAGTTGTAGCAAAATGGCTTAAGGCCAAAAAAGTCAAGGTATTGGAGTGGCCATCACAAAGCCCTGACCTCAATCCTATAGAAAATTTGTGGGCAGAACTGAAAAAGCGTGTGCGAGCAAGGAGGCCTACAAACCTGACTCATTTACACCAGCTCTGTCAGGAGCAATGGGCCAAAGTTCACCCAATTTATTGTGGGAAGCTTGTGGGACGCCACCCGAAACGTTTGACCCAAGTTAAAGCATTTAAAGGCAATGCTACCAAATACTAATTGAGTGTATGTACACTTCTGACCCACTGGGAATGTGATGAATGAAATAAAATATTAAATAAATCATTCTCTCTACTATTATTCTGACATTTCATATTCTTAAAATAAAGTTGTGATCCTAACTGACCTGAGAAAGGGAATTTTTACTCTGATTAAATGTCAGGAATTGTGAAAAACTGAGTTTAAACATATTTGGCTAAGGTGTATGTAATCTTCTGACTTCAACTGTACATACAAGTGTCTTATATCGGTTAAAAGCTTACAATAGGCTTTACAGCGAAAGCATGCCATGCGATTGTCTGAGGACCCGCGCCCCACATCAAAATACTTTTAAACCAGCATAGGCTTCGTAAAATCACAAATAACGATTAAATATTCACTTACTTTTGAAAATCTTCTTCTGATTTGCAATCCCAAGGGTCCCAGCTACAACATGCATGGTCGATTGTTATATAAAATCCTTCTTTATATACCAAAATGTCTGTGAGGGTTGGCACCATCGATGTCAGTAATCCACTCTTTCAACATGCAGAGAAAGGTTTTTAAAAAGCTACCACTAAACTTTTTTAAAACCAGTCAAAATACGTTTCTATTATACCTCAGGTACCCTAAAATTTAACTATAAAATGTATTATGGAAAGAAGTATGTTCAATGGAAAGTAAAATTAGCAAGTGCGCGCCCTCTTCGTCGCGCTCTCACACACTGATTTACAACTCTGACTCCCAGTACCAAAGCTCAAAATTCTTCCTCGTTTGGGAAGAAAAAAGCCTGAAACCTTGAACAAAGACTGTTGGCATCTAGTGGAAGCCATAGGAATTGCAATCTGGGAGCTAGAATTCCATAGGACCCATAGTTTTCCATTGAAAGAGCATGGGCTCTCAAATTTTCTTTTTCCAGGTGTTTTTTTCTCCTACCATATCAATTGTGTTATAGTCTCTTACATTATTTTAACATTTCTACAAACGTCAAAGTGTTTTCTATCCAATTATATGCATATCCTGGCTTCTTGGCCTGAGTAACAGGCAGTTTACTTTGGGCACCTCAGTTGACAAGAAGTGGAGAAAAATAGACCCTAGGAAGGCAAAAAAAATTGTCACAAACTCCAGTCACCGAAGTCATAGACTGTTCTCTCTGCTTCCGCACGGCAAGCGGTACCGGAGGGACAAGTCTAGGTCCAAAGGCTCCTTAACAGCTTCCACCTGCAAGCCATAAGACTGCTGAACTATTAATCAAATGTCCACTGGACCTTTTACATTGACACGCCCCCCCTTTGTTTTTACGCTGCTGCTTCTCGCTGTTTATTATCTATGCATAATCACTTTACCCCTACCTACATGTACAATATAACTTGAATAACCTGTACCCCCGGCAAATTGACTCGGTAATGGTAACCCCTGTATATAGCCTCATTATTTTTATTCTGTTACTTTTTATTTGAATTTTGCTGTTTTTACTTTAGGCTATTTAGTAAATATTTTCTTAACTCTTTCTTGAACAGCATTGTTTGTTAAGGGCTTGTAAAGTAAGCATTTCAAGGTAAGGTCTACACTTGTTGTATTCGGCGCATGTGACAAATAAAATGTAATTTCTCATGATTTGGTTGGGTCAAATTGTGTTGCTAACCTGGGGCTCAGTGTGGGGTCTGTTTGTGTTTGTGAACAGAGCCCCGGGACCAGCTTGCTTAGGGGACTCTCCTCCAGGTTCATCTCTCTGTAGGTGATGTCTTTATTATGGAAGGTTAGGGAATCACTTCCTTTTAGGTGGTTGTAGAATGTAACGGCTCTTTTCTGGATTTTTATAATTAGCAGGTATCGGTCTAATTCTGCTCTGCTCTGCATGCATTATTTGGTGTTTTACATTGCACACTGGGGATATTGTTGCAAAATTCTGCATGCAGAGTTTAAATTTGGTGTTTGTCCCATTTTGTGAATTCTTGGTTGGTGAGCAGACCCCAGACCTCACAACAATAAAGAGCAATGGGTTCTATAGCTGATTCAAGTATTTTTTGCCAGATCCTAATTGGTATGTCGAATTTTATGTTCCTTTTGATGACATAGAAGGCCCTTGCCTTGTTTCTCAGTTCGGTTACCTGTGGTGCTGATGTTTAGGCAGAGGTAGATATAGTTTTTTGTGTGATCTAGGGCAGTATTTGTGGTGCTGGCAATTTGACCTTATTTGGAACAACATTATTTTTTGTCTTACTGAGATGTATTGTCAGGGGTCAGGTCTGACAGAATCTGTGCAGAAGTCCTAGATGCCGCTGTAGGCCTTCCTTGGTTGGGGACTCCCTCTCCCTCTCCCTCTCCCTCTCCCTCTCCCTCTCCCTCTCCCTCTCCCTCTCCCTCTCCCTCTGTCCCTTTGACATGGCTTTTGTAGTGTTTATATGGAAGTATATGTACAGTCTGCCTTCCTGTGTAACTCAGCCCCCGTGTCCTTTCATCTTGGCTCAGCGGTTGCCTTTCTCACACAGATGAATGTGTGTCTGTGAAAGAACCGGAATGGCTGTCACTTCTCCTGGCATCATGCAGAAACAAACAAAACTCCCTACTCCTGCAAGGAAACTGGCGCAGGCGCCTCCCACCGGACACAAACACGGCAGAGTCAATCGCACAAATAGCCTCAAAAGCCAAACACTCTACCTTTCATGCAGAAAGGCCTGGCATGGCTGTCCTCTCGTGGAGGGAGAGAAATACAAAGTGAGAGAGGCGCAGAGTAAAATGGCACACTCGAGGTGGATTGAGGTGGGCTTTTTGTTGTGGGTCTTCTAGCGAAGTGCCAGGAGAAGAATTCGGACTAATCCTGCTCGCAAAACTCTGCATTTTTACACCCGCTGACTCGTTTGTGCTATAGTGCTCATTATGACTCCCAACACAACACCTTGCCAATTATGCTTCATTGCCATTATGGCAAATATGCTCTGAATATTAGGTATTTTCTGAGGGGCAGCCAGGCCCCTTCTGGACATGAGCAGGTGGGGCATCAAAGAGTATACTGTTCATCTGTCAACAGGTCAGAAATAATCGGAAGGAAAGGTTGCAGAAATGTTTAACCAAACGCCTTTGTTATTCATTGATTGGATGCTAAACAACTCAATTCAAGAGCGATACACTTACAGAAAGATTTTGATTTTTATATTCCTTAAATACCACAAGCTATTAAAGTATAGCTGAATAGTGAAAGCTATTGCTTGTTAGGTGAAGATAGTAAAGATTTTTTAGTTGTAGTTTGAGTTAGAGTTCATAGGGAAGGCCAATAGCCCTGAGACAAAATGGCAGGGGTTTATCTAATTTATCTCCCCCACTACGCTACCCCTTCAACACACACACACACACACACACACACACACACACACACACACACACACACACACACACACACACACACACACACACACACACACACACACACACACACACACACACACACACACACACACACACACACACACACACCACACAAATTTTCCAGCACCTCTAAACATGGTGTTCCACCTCAGCGTCTTTGATCTTCAAAGAGCGCAGCATTGTGCCCCCAGGAACAGGGAGCAGTGCGGTGACTTTGGCCTCTGGTTGCTCTGTGTTTAATAGGGACCAAGGGAGGTTATGATACAGACCTACCCATGGTGTTGGCCATTTTGATTTTGTTGTCTTCACTCTATTATAAAACATTCCGTTTTTTTTTGTACATTTTTTTATTTTTGTATTGTTAGGAATTATTTTGGGGTCTATTTTTACAAATACAAATTTGGTTGCTACTTCACAAATGTCACTTTGCATTTCAATCAATATAAGGAAGAAACTGATCCAAAATACAGAGAGTTGGCAAATGAACAATAGAGATATGAACTAATGATCAAATCGGAGTTGTTTGCTGTTTGGCAAGACTGCAAAAAATACCTCATTCAGGTTAGACAGAAATTTGGCGCTTGCAATGGCAACCTGTTAGATGTAATGACAATCTTATAAACATTTTTTATTTTTTATATTTACATTTACATTTTAGTCATTTAGAAGACACTCTTATCCAGAGCAACTTACATTCATCTGAAGATAGAGATCTACACATCTCAGTCATAGTAAGTACATTTTTCATCAATAAAGTAGCTATCAGCAAAGTCCGTCCTTGTAGGGGGGGGGCAGTCAAGTGTGACTATATATATATTTTTCTTCTGCTAACTGGCAATCAATCCTTCTCTTACTGTGCTTTGTTGACCCCCCCCCCCTCTGAACATTTTTGGTCAGCCTTTAGAAAAAAATAGTGTACCGTTTGGACTCGCCTGAACATTGTGTTCTCCTCCCCTGCCGTCAGCCACGTTCATTTCAACAATTATAAGGGAAACAAAACTTACTGCTCGCATTCAAATAGAGTTATTAGACTTGACACTCAGTGACTGATGGCACCCTACCACCCGCCCCCTCCCACCCCCACCCAAAACCCTCCAACCCTCTGTCGTCGACTTATTTCTTCAGGAAAAATCTGTTTATTGATTTGATGATATGTTTTACAGACAACCTCTGGCATCAGTCCTCTTCTCAAACAGAAGACGGGAGAAAAGCTTTGCAGAGTAATAGTTCCTTTTACTTTGGAAATCTTGTTCAATTTGATGTGACATCAATGTGTGTTGCCATCTGATATCTTAAAGAGTCTGGACACATCAAAACAGACAAGGTGTCTGTCCTCCACAGGTTCTTACAATAAGACACATGGAGCGGTATAATGATTCACCCCTGCAGCATTCCCTGTAATGCAGAATCATATGCAGTAAGTAACTACTCTGATCTAAATATGATTTCCATTGTCTGGTCCTCCCCAGAGGAATTCACTCACCTGCAGAGACTACAGAAAGACAATGGAGGGAGCAACCAATGTCTGATTGTGCCTGTTTCACATGCAAAACAGCAGCAGCCCCAAGTTAGATAATAACATTTCATTCAAAAGTCATAGTTCTTTTCCACTGAAAGTAAAATAATTTTGACTCTTCTCTTGACAAACTCCTATAGTTTTGCGTTTATTTATTAAAAGACTATTCAACAGTGCTGCTTAATTTCCTCTATGTTCATCAATGCTATAGGCTCTGCTAGCCTCATTCTTACCCATAGGGTGCCCTCCTAGATCCCATAACCGTTGGGTGGTAGTTCTGGCTGCAGCCCCTCGGTTCATAAGTTAGTGGGCTGGAAGGAGCTAATTTGATTGACTTTGAGCGCTAAGTTTTTTGCAGTGGTCCCCTGATAGTGGGAGACCTTTCTGGTCAGTGAGCGCATCGACAGGGAGTCAGTCGGCACCTGACACATGTCAATGTCCAGTCCTCCATAGATGGAGCTGGGCTGCAGATGCCCAAAGTGATGCTGATGAGATGGAATGGATATTGTTCTGGTTTGATTGTTGTTTTCTGTCTCTTCATCGATGTACTTATCTGATGGTTAATTTCGTGAAATTGTACAATGGAGAAATTCATTCAATCTTGAATTCCAATTTTTTTATAGGGAAGTACTTATGAGCTATTCATATACATTTCTACAATATTGTCAGGTCAAAAGATAGATATGAGATAATTATAGAGTCTTTATAGGCGTAACATGACAGACACGCATAGGCATACATGACCATACATTGCACAGTACAGTAAAATATACAGTACACCAGAAAAGAAAATAGCAGTGCTACTTTAGCGGTATGCCCATAGAGTATATTATGTTCAACAATATATTACATAATTGATGGAAAAGCTCTATTTTCAAAGTGCGTTTTCCATTAATGACTGAGGTGTCATGTAAGCACACCACTTGTTTGGACATTAATTGCTGGTGCATTTATGGTTGTCATTCTGTGAGGTGCGTCACTGCCTGACACTCTCGATTACCGGAAGATAACGGAACAGTGTCGTTGGAGTGTTTGCTAATGATGGATAATGTGGCCGCCCGTACGACTCATCATTTAGAATCATTTAGAGTGGACAACAATGATGTGTGACAGAGAGAGAGAGAATGGGGGTTGGGGTGTATGGTTGATGGGGTAGAGTGAGAAACATTGTCTGTTTTTAGTTACCGATGAAAATAAGCTGTCTAGTATTGTCTGTTGTTGATCGGTGTGTACTTTGTTAAATTATATAAAGTGTGAGTGAGGGAGAGAGAGATTGATAAAGAAAAAGATAGTGGAACAGAGAAGGTAAGATGAATGTGGAGATTTGAAGGCTGAGAGAGACAAAAGGAGAGAAATTAAGAGTTATGAGGTTATTTTATTTTATCATGGTTAACGGTCTAATAGTATTAAGAAAATAAGTAGAGTGAATGCGGCGAAGAGACAGAATCATTAGATAATTTATTTTATTTTGTCCATATGTAACTTGTTATTTGTCGTCGGTTCAGGAATGGCTGAAAAATTGCAACGTTTACCTGGAGCTAACTTTGCAAATAGCACTGCTGGGTGATTTGAAAAGTCATAGTCAATTGATCAATAATATAATAATACTCTTAGCAAAATGTGTTATCTTTAATTTACAATCTTTACAAACTATGAGAATAGAAAGGTTCAGAACTTTTGTGAAACATCACAGCACAGTTGAAAAATATATGGCAAATAGAAAAAAACTGAATGGTGTTCAATGATAGATGGGATGGGTTGAGTGAGGCTGAAGGGTGGGACTAAAAATAACAAGATAACTAATGTAAAATATACTGTGTCCGTAAAATGTACATAGGTTCAGAACGTTTGTGAAACAGCACAGTTGAAAAATATACGGCAAATAGAAATCAAAACTGCAAGGCCTTCAGAGGTAGATGGGAGAGGTTGAGGGTAGCTGAAGGATGGGACTAAAAACAAACAAAAGATAACTCATGTAAAATATACTGTGTCAGTAAAATGTATATAGTATGCATTAGCTGGAAGTAGAAGCCTATGTGTTGTTGTACATTAGTCTTCTCTAATTTAGGGGAGGGTTATGGGGAAAAAAAAGAAAAAAAAAGGAACACTATTACTGTACAAATACTGACATTTTGTTACCCATACTTTTAAAGACTTGTCTACTTTTAATGTGTGTGCGTTCGTTTGTGTACATGTTTTTCATACATATAATTCTTTCTCACATTTGCCCGTTCGATTTTCGTCTCCTTAACGTCAAGTTCATGCATATTTGTATGGATTCATCTTCGCGATGCAAGGTAATGCATGAATATAAACATGACTCGAAAGCATCTCTCTAGCGCACACACACACACACACACACACACACACACACACACACACACACACACACACACACACACACACACACACACACACACACGCACGTACACTTAAGCACACGCATGCACACACACTCTTCCACTCTTAATTTTCGGCCCATTTTAAGGAAGCTGGGTGTTTACTTACCTTCTAGAATCCCCCGAGCCTGGGAAGCCAAGGTTTTATTGTCTCCTGTGAACCCCACCCGTTCCTGGGGTGCCAGTGCCACATGCAAGACAACCCCCCCCTCCAAACGCTTGATAAGTAAATCAGGAATACTGTTGACAGCTGTTTACAGTGCAGCAGGAGGATGGGGAATAACATTAAAGGTCTGGTATTCATGACAGATATGTTCACAGCTGGTGAAAAATACTAACTTTTTTTATGGAGAACTGAAAATTTGAGGAGGAAAGAATTTGAATCTGAGAAATGGGGTGATAAGAAATTTTGAGAGCTCTCCTTTCTGGTCTATTGATGAGAGAATATTCAATTATTCATTAGGGTGTGTGCTGGACTGAAGGCACGTGGACTTGTATGCTGACTTGCACGTTGACTTGTGTACGTCAAGGAAACACTTACAAAGCCTTACCAAGAACGCCCCTCTCTTTCCGCATGCAAACACACACACACCAAATACCCCCTACCCATGCACACACACCCCCACCATCATGACCACATACATGGGCACCCCCCACTCTATACAGACATCCCACACACACACTCACTCACTCATTACACATGTTTGATATTCTATATTTAATAGATGAATACAAGGGAACAGTGGTACAGTGGTGTGAAGCTAAACGGGTGAGGAATTACCCAGTATTAACCAGTACTATTACTCCCTCTGGGGAACAGGCCCCTAATCACTAAGCTGCGGTGGAGAAGCCCAGCCCTGCGACCCTGGAGGCCCCGGGGCCCGATGAGGAGAATTATGACGATTATGACATGTAAGCACATGTCTAAGGGTTGAGTGGACAGACAGACGATGAGTTAATCAGGAGCCTGGATAAGATGGAACTCATGCTGGTCGGTAACTATCCACCCGGGCCCCGAGACCAGCCCTCTGCACAATGTCCCCTCATTAAGGGCACAGGGAGAGTAATGACTTATGTATATATAGGTTTTTCTTAGGTTGTGAATAATTTATTGTGGAAGATCGGCGATAATAGGAGATTGTCTTTAAGATTATAGGGCTATGTGTAGGTAAAAAAAAGTAATTCATCATTAAGGGATAGCGTTGGTAATTATACGAGTATTTAAGCTTAGAGCACAGCCTGTTTGTATGTGTAGCCATTTATGAGTCAGTTGAACATTTGATACATAGATATATACTGTACATAATACAAGTCTCAGAAGACATTTTAACGGCTTCATATATGCATCTAACATGATATAAAACATTATACTGTACCTGCATACTTTAAGGAATGTTTATTTTGGTGTCGAACTGAAGGGAACCTGCGCACTAGCACTGTTAACTGAAAACACATTCCCATCTTTCATGCATTTACGATGATAGAGGACTTGCAGTTGAGGGGCCAAATCATCCAACCAATGTCAGACATGTTGTATGTGTCATACATTTGGGGTGAGATGTGTGAAATATGTTTCATGGAATTTTCAGTGTGCATACAATGCAAGTGAACCTTCATGCTAGCTCGATGAACTGTACATGTCCTGTGAAGACCCTGTTGTTTGTGACTTCTTCTTAGGTCGTAGCGTAACACCTCTCCTCTGACCGACTGTGACTTTGTCATCAATGTCATGATAATGAAAGATAACCTTTGGGAAGAAGGAGCTTGTTGTCGACACGGAGCTGCAGTCTTGTCTGTCAACACGTGTGTGGAGACATCACATGCTTTTTTGACCTAAGGTGAGCTGGCAGTGTCAGAGAAAAATGCAGTGTAAGCCGGTAGCCATGTCAAGCCACAGTATGGGGTCCTTACTCTTATAATCCAAGCCTTGGACTGCATCCAAAATGGAACCATATTCCCTACATAGTGCACTACTTTTGTCAAAAGTGCACTATATAGGGAATAGGCTGCCATTTGCAATGCATTCATGAGCTTTGAACCCCATACAGCTCAGGATACCCTCTCTCTTTTTTCACGATTCTATCCACCTGTTCTTGTAACATAGTAAACAAATCGAGACCTTGGAAACCATAAGGCTTGTCCTTTTTTTCATTGTAAGCTTAGGTGTGTGTGTGTGTAAGGTAGTGTGTGAGAGAGAAAAAGAGAGTGTCTCGTGTGGAAGAGTGTGTGTGTGTGTGTGTGTGTGTGTGTGTGTGTGTGTGTGTGTGTGTGTGTGTGTGTGTGTGTGTGTGTGTGTGTGTGTGTGTGTGTGTGTGTGTGTGTGTGTGTGTGTGTGTGTGTGTGTGTGTGTGTGTGTGTGTGTGTGTGTGTGTGTGTGTGTGTGTGTGTGTGTGTGTGTGTGTGTATGTGTGGGAGAGAGAGAAAGTCTTTGCATGTGTGTTTGTGAGAGAGACAGACTTGGGTGATGAGCTTGTGCTACCTAGCAGACTTTCATTTCTGTATTGACATGTAGCAAGGGCTAATATTGATTTCCTATTTGGAAAGTCTGTTGCTTTTTTCTGCAATTTTCTACACAGGTCATGTTTTTCACCTGTCAGAATGTCTGTCGAAGAGGTACTTCACTTTCACATTGAATCATCTCTTTGGTTTCAGCTTCACTTATATAGTCTAACTGAGTAGTGTGAAATATGTGCTTTTTTTCTTAGCTTTATTACAGCTTGTTCAAACAGGTGATGAAAGTCTAAATGTTTGACTCTCTTTACTACATGGTCAGAATCACAATCAACCGTGCTGCATTACGTTTTGATATTATGGTACATGATTATGGTACTTGATATATAGTCATGTACCATATGTATATATATACAGTGCCTTGTGAAAGTATTCGGCCCCCTTGAACTTTGCGACCTTTTGCCACATTTCAGGCTTCAAACATAAAGATATAAAACTGTATTTTTTTGTGAAGAATCAACAACAAGTGGGACACAATCATGAAGTGGAACGACATTTATTGGATATTTCAAACTTTTTAACAAATCAAAAACTGAAAAATTGGGCGTGCAAAATTATTCAGCCGCCTTAAGTTAATACTTTGTAGTGCCACCTTTTGCTGCGATTACAGCTGTAAGTCGCTTGGGGTATGTCTCTATCAGTTTTGCATATCGAGAGACTGAATTTTTTTCCCATTCCTCCTTGCAAAACAGCTCGAGCTCAGTGAGGTTGGATGGAGAGCATTTGTGAACAGCAGTTTTCAGTTCTTTCCACAGATTCTCGACTGGATTCAGGTCTGGACTTTGACTTGGCCATTCTAACACCTGGATATGTTTATTTTTGAACCATTCCATTGTAGATTTTGCTTTATGTTTTGGATCATTGTCTTGTTGGAAGACAAATCTCCGTCCCAGTCTCAGGTCTTTTGCAGACTCCATCAGGTTTTCTTCCAGAATGGTCCTGTATTTGGCTCCATCCATCTTCCCATCAATTTTAACCATCTTCCCTGTCCCTGCTGAAGAAAAGCAGGCCCAAAACATGATGCTGCCACCACCATGTTTGACAGTGGGGATGGCGTGGTCAGGGTGATGAGCTGTGTTGCTTTTACGCCAAACATAACGTTTTGCATTGTTGCCAAAAAGTTCAATTTTGGTTTCATCTGACCAGAGCACCTTCTTCCACATGTTTGGTGTGTCTCCCAGGTGGCTTGTGGCAAACTTTAAACAAAACTTTTTATGGATATCTTTAAGAAATGGCTTTCTTCTTGCCACTCTTCCATAAAGGCCAGATTTGTGCAATATACGACTGATTGTTGTCCTATGGACAGAGTCTCCCACCTCAGCTGTAGATCTCTGCAGTTCATCCAGAGTGATCATGGGCCTCTTGGCTGCATCTCTGATCAGTCTTCTCCTTGTATGAGCTGAAAGTTTAGAAGGACGGCCAGTTCTTGGTAGATTTGCAGTGGTCTGATACTCCTTCCATTTCAATATTATCGCTTGCACAGTGCTCCTTGGGATGTTTAAAGCTTGTGAAATATTTCTGTATCCAAATCCGGCTTTAAACTTCTTCACAACAGTATTTCGGACCTGCCTGGTGTGTTCCTTGTTCTTCATGATGCTCTCTGCGCTTTTAACGGACCTCTGAGACTATCACAGTGCAGGTGCATTTATACGGAGACTTGATTACACACAGGTGGATTGTATTTATCATCATTAGTCATTTGCGTCAACATTGGATCATTCAGAGATCCTCACTGAACTTCTGGAGAGAGTTTGCTGCACTGAAAGTAAAGGGGCTGAATAATTTTGCACGCCCAATTTTTCAGTTTTTGATTTGGTAAAAAAGTTTGAAATATCCAATAAATGTCGTTCCACTTCATGATTGTGTCCCACTTGTTGTTGATTCTTCACAAAAAAATACAGTTTTATATCTTTATGTTTGAAGCCTGAAATGTGGCAAAAGGTCGCAAAGTTCAAGGGGGCCGAATACTTTCGCAAGGCACTGTATGTACAGTCAATAACACAAAAGAAAATAAAAATAGAAAAATATATGTACAGTGTGTGAAAATGTAGAAGAGTAGGGAGGTATGAAATAAATAGGCCATAGAGGTGAAAATATTTACAATTTTGCATTAATACTGGAATGATAGATGTGCAGAAGATGACTTGAACGTAGAGAAACTGGGGTGCAAAATAGCAAGAGAGTAAGTAATAATATGTGGATGAAGTAGTTGTGTGTTCTTTTTACAGATGGTCTGTGTACAGGTACAGTGATCAGTAAGCTGCTCAAACAACTGATGTTTAAAGTTAGAGAGGGAGATGTAAGACTCCAGCTTCAGAGATTTTTGCAATTCGTTCCAATCATTGGCAGCAGAGAACTGGAAGGAAAGGCGGCCAAAGAAAGTGTTGGCATTGGGGATGACCAGTGCAATTGTAACGGCGTTCTTCGTTTGTCGAAAGAGAGTCGGACCGAAATGCAGTGTGGTAGTTACTCATGACTTATTGGAAAAAGCGACACATTAAATAACTATTACAAAATACAAAATAACAAACGGAACGTGAAACCTATTACAGCCTATCTGGTGAAACTACACAGAGACAGGAACAATCACCCACGAAATACAAAGCGAAACCAGGCTACCTAAATACGGTTCCCAATCAGAGACAACGAGAATCACCTGACTCTGATTGAGAACCGCCTCAGGCAGCCAAGCCTATACAACACCCCTAATCAGCCGCGATCCCAAAAACTACAAACCCCAATACGAAAATACAATAACATAAACCCATGTCACACCCTGGCCTGACCAAATATATAACGAAAACACAAAATACAATGACCAAGGCGTGACAGAACCCCCCTAAGGTGCGGACTCCCGGACGCACCTCAAAACCATAGGGAGGGTCCGGGTGGGCATCTGTCCATGATGGCGGTTCCGGCTCGGGACGTGGACCCCACTCCATTAAAGTCATAGTTCCTCCCCTTCGCGTCCTGGGATAATCCACCCTCGCCGCCGACCATGACCTAATAGTCCTCACCCAGAACCCCACAGAACAGAACTGAGGAGCAGCTCGTGACTGAGGGACAGCTCGGGACTGAGGGGCAGCTCGGGACTGAGGGGCAGCTCGGGACTGAGGGGCAGCTCAGGACTGAGGGGCAGCTCGGGTTTGAGGCAGGGGAAGCTCGGGACTGAGGGGCAGCTCGGGACTGAGGGGCAGCTCGGGACTGAGGGGCAGCCCGGAACTGAGGGGCAGCCCGGAACTGAGGGGAAGCCCGGAACTGAGGGGAAGCCCAGTACTGAGAGAAAGCCCAGTACTGAGAGGAAGCCCAGTACTGAGAGGAAGCCCAGTACTGAGATGAAGCTCAGGCAGGTAGTAGGCTCCGGTAGATCCTGGCTGGCTGGCGGATCTGGAAGATTCTGGTTGACTAGCAGATCTGGAAGAGACTGGATGACTGGCAGATCTGGAAGAGACTGGTTGACTGGCCGATCTGGAAGAGACTGGTTGACTGGCAGATCTGGAAGAGACTGGTTGACTGGCAGATCTAGAAGAGACTGGTTGACTGGCAGATCTGGAAGAGACTGGTTGACTGGCAGATCTGGAAGAGACTGGTTGACTGGCAGATCTAGAAGATCATGGGCTGAAGATCATGGCTGACTGATCTAGCTTCTCTATGCAGACTGACAGCTCCTTGCAGACTAACAGCTCTGGCAGCTCCATGCAGGCTGACAGCTCCTTGCAGACTGGCAGCTCTTTGCAGACTGACAGCTCTTGCTGCTTCATGCAGACTGACAGCTCTGGCTGCTTCGAACAGACTGACAGCTTTGACTGCTCCATGCAGACTGACAGCTCTGGCTGCTTTATGCAGACTGACAGCTCTGGCTGCATTATGCAGACTGACAGCTCTGACTGCTCCATGCAGGCTGACAGCTCTGACTGCTCCATGCAGGCTGACAGCTCTGACTGCTCCATGCAGGCTGACAGCTCTGACTGCTCCAAGCAGGCTGGCAGCACCTTGCAGACTGGCAGCTCCTTGCAGACTAGCAGCTCCTTGCAGACTGGCAGCTCTGGCTGTTTCATGCAGACTGACAGCTCAGGCTGCTCCGAACAGGCAGGAGGATCCGGCAGCGCTGTAGAGGAGGAAGGCTCTGATAGCGCTGAACAGACAAGGAGACTCCAGTAGTGCAGGAGGAGAAGTAGAGGAGGGAAGGCTCTGGCTGTGCTGAACAGGCGAGGCGCACAGAAGGCCTGGTGCGTGGTGCTGGAACTGGTGCTACAGGATCGAGGACACGCACAGGAAGCCTGGTGCGGGGAGCTGCTACCGGAGGACTGGTATGTGAAGGTGGCACAGGATGGACTGGACCGTGAAGGTGTACTGGAGAGCCTGAGAGCAGGACTGGCACAGGACGTGCAAGGCTAGGTAGGTACACAGGAGGCCTAGTGCGTGAGGCTGGCACATTTTTCACTAGCCTACTAACACGCACCTCAGGACGAGTATGGAGCGCTGACCTAGGTGCCATCAAATCCCCGACACGCTCCGTCGGACGAATCTTGTACCTAAAGCACCAAGCTAGCAACTCCCTCATTACTCTCCACTCCACCTTCCCCATTAACTCCTTCACAGTCTCTGCTTCGCTAACCTCTAACATCGGCTCTGGTTCAGGTCTCCTCCTTGGCTCCTCACGATAAACAAGGAGAGTTGGCTCTGGATAGACCGGACCGTGCAGGCGCACTGGAGCTCTTGAGCACCGAGCCTGCCCAACCTTACCTGGCTCGATGCCCACTCTAGCCCGGCCAATATGAAGGGCTGGTATGTGCCGCACCGGGCTATGCACCCGCACTGGAAACACCGTGCGCTCCATAGCATAACACGGTGCCTGCCCGGTCTCTCTAGCCCCCCGGTAAGCACAGGGAGTTTGCGCAGGTCTCCTACCTGGCATAGCCATACTCTCTTTAAGCCCCCCCCCAATAATTTTTTTGGGCTGCTTTTCGGGCTTCCTTGTCAACCGTTTTCCCTCGTATCGTTGGCTCCTATCTCCGGCTGCCTCTGCTCTCCTTAGTGCCTCCACCTGTTCCCATGGGAGGCGATCTCTTCCGGCCAGTATCTCCTCCCAAGTGTAACAACCTTTACCATCCATCACGTCTTCCCATGTCCATTCTCCGAATAATTCATCCTCCTTTTGCTGCTCCATGAAATAACTATTACAAAATACAAAACAACAAACGGAACGTGAAACCTATTACAGCCTATCTGGTGAAACTACACAGAGACAGGAACAATCACCCACGAAATACAAAGCGAAACCAGGCTACCTAAATACGGTTCCCAATCAGAGACAACGAGAATCATCTGACTCTGATTGAGAACCGCCTCAGGCAGCCAAGCCTATACAACACCCCTAATCAGCCGCGATCCCAAATACTACAAACCCCAATATGAAAATACAATCACATAAACCCATGTCACACCCTGGCCTGACCAAATATATAACGAAAACACAAAATACAATGACCAAGGCGTGACAGCAATATAGCTGCTGGAGCGTGTGCTTGATTGTGATAAGGCGGGGCTTACCTAGCAAAGACTTATAGATGACCTGGAGCCAGTGGGTTTGGCGACGGATATGTATTGAGGGCCAACCAATGAGAGCATACAGGTCACAGTGATGGGTAGTAAATGGGGCTTTGGTGATAAAATGGATGGCACTGTGATACACTGCATCCAGTTTGTTGAGTAGAGTGTTGGAGGCTATAGATGACATCACCGAATTTGAGGATCGGTAGGATGGTCAGTTTTACGAGGGTATGTTTGGCAGCATGAGTGAAGGATGCTTTGTTGCGATATAGGAAGCCAATTCTAGATTTAATTTTGGATTGGAGATGCTTAATGTGAATCTGGAAGGAGAGTTTACAATCTAACCAGTCACCTAGGTATTTGTCGTTGTCCAAATATTCTAAGTCAGAGCCGTACAGAGTAGTGATGCTAATGCAGAACGCAACAGGATATTTTTGTGCTGGTCAAGGGCAGTCAAGTCTGGAGTGAACCAAGGGCTATATCTGTTCTTAGTTCTACATTTTTTTTAATAGGGCATGCTTATTTAAGATGGAGAGGAAAGCACTTTTGAAAAGCAACCAGGCATCCTCTATTGATGGGATGAGGTCAATATCCTTCCAAGATACCCAGGCCAGGTTGATTAGAAAGGCCTGCTCGCTGAAGTGTTTTAGGGAGCGTTTGACAGTGATGAGGGGTGGTCGTTTGACCGCGGACCCATAACGGACGCAGGCAATGAGGCAGGAATTGCTGAGATCCTGGTTGAAGACAGCAGAAGTGGATTTAGAGGTCAGGTTGGTCAGTATGATATCTAAGAGGGTGTCCATGGTTATGGATTTACGGTTGTATGTGGTAGGTTCCTTGATGATTTGTGTGAGATTGAGGGCATCTAGCTTAGATTGTAGGACAGCCGGGGATTTAAGCATGTCACAGTTTCGGTCATCTAACATTACGAACTCTGAAGATAGATGGGGGGCGATCAATTCACATATAGTGTCCAGGGCACAACTGGAGGCCGGAGGGGGGGTCTATAACAAGTGGCAACGGTGAGAGACTTGTTTCTTGGATTTTTAAAAGTAGAAGCTTGAATTGTTTGGGCACAGACCTGGATAGTATGATAGAACTCTGCAGTAGATTGCAACTCCACCCCCTTTGTCAGTTCTATCTAGGCAGAAAATGTTGTAGTTAGGGATGGACATTTCAGGATTTTTGGTGGCCTTCCTAAGCCAGGATTCAGACACGGCTAGGACATCCGGGTTGGCGGAGTGTGCTAAAGTAGTGAATTAAACCAACTTAGGGAGGAGGCTTCTAATGTTAACATGCATGAAACCAATGCTTTTACGGTTCCAGAAGTCAACAAGTGAGGACGCCTGGGGAATGGGTTTGGAGCTAGGCACTGCAGGGGTTAACCTCTACATCAGAGGAACAGAGGAGTAGTAGGTTAAGAGTACGGCTAAAGGCTAAAAGAACTGGTCGTACAGTGCGTTCTGAACAGAGAGTAAAAGGAGCAGGTTTCTGGGCGATGCAAGGCATATTGTACAGACAAGGGTATGGTAGGATGTGAGTACAGTGGAGGTAAGCCTAGATATTGAGTGACGATGAGAGAGGTTTTGTCTCTAGAGGCACCGTTTAAGCCAGGTGCGGTAACCGCATGTGTGGAGGGGTGGAAGGGGTGAAATATGCTAAGGCATATTGAGCAGGGCTGGAGGCTCTACAGCGAAATAAGACAAAAATGACAAGGCATATTGACATTAGGCAGAGGCATGTGTAGCACGAGTGATCATGTGAGTAACTAGGTTAGCTGGCACGGCGATTCAGACAGCTAGCAGGCCAGGGATTGCAGCAGGCTTGCAGATGGTTCTCAGGGGGAGCCTGTTGAAACCCCTTCAGACGGTTACATCAGCAGACCAGTTGTGATGGATAGGCGGGTCTCCATGTCGACAGAAAAGGGTCCAGGCCAATTGGCAGAAGAGGTATTGAAGCCAAGGAATGATCTGATTGATTTCTTCAGCTAGCCAGGAGAAGGGCCTAGCTCGAGGATAGCTCCAGGCTAACTGGTGCCCGCTTCGGGACAGAGACGTTAGACAGGAGTAGCCACTCGGATAGCAGCTAGCTAGCTGCGATGATCCAGAGTAAAGGTTCAGAGCTTGCGGTAGGAATCCGGAGCTGGTTGAGAGAATGCCAAGTGTGTGCAAAGCTGTCATCAAGGCAAAGGGTGGCTATTTGAATAATCTCAAATATAAAATATATTTTGATTTGTTTAACACTTTTGTTTTACACTTTTTGGTTACTACATGATTCCATATGTGTTATTTCATAGTTTTTATGTATTCACTATTACTCTACAATGAAGTATGCAATATAGTATAATATGTGCTCATATTTCCATTAATTCATACATTTCCAGGAAGGTTTTTTGCCTATTAACACTACCTTGATTATGAATTTTCCGTTAATCATGCAATCTCGTACATTAGAGACAATCTATCCATTGCTATAATTGATCAGACCTTCCAGATCTGCATACACTCATTTACCATTATTTAGAACAACAACACCAGCACCACTGTGTGAACTTGAATTCTCTCTCTCTCTCTCTTCCCCTCTCTCGCTAATAAAGCCACGTTCCCTGCTGATGGAAAATTGTCAGTTTACCTCGAGCTATGGGGGGTCTGGCAATCAGTTCTTAAAAAAGCAGGGACAGGTTAACCTACTGTGCCGGGGGTCTCCCTTGGGATGGGACGCCACCTCTGCTTGACATGCAGGTCTCTGTTCGCCAATAACCCTTACGTGCACTACGCCACATAATAGAGTTGTTACCAGCCACTTCATCTTAACTTTACAGCAACCCTGGAAAATAGGCTAGTGTGTGCATGTGTGTGCATGTGTGTGTGTGTGGGCTCAAATCCCATGTCATGCTTTTTTCCTATCTCTCTCTTTCTGTTCTTGGAAGTCCAGTGAGCGAGAGTGATAAATATAAGGCAGGAAAGAATTAAACAAAACAATTATAATTTTGATTTCAACTACCAACAAACATTTTGTATTGTCACTGGTTTTCTTAAGTGCAGGTTGGATTGAATTCCATCATCACCACAAAAATTATCCTCTTTTACATGGCACTGAATGAGTAAATGCAAAAACACTCAATCCATTCAGTGCTTGAATGCAACACTTTTCTTCTCTTTCTTTCTGTGATGTCCTTCATGTAACCTAAGCCTGTAATGTCCCATATGTTAAAAACACAAAGGAGAAGCTTTTGGGAATCAATTTCCTCTCTATCTTGTGTAAGAGCTGATAATGGCACACTAACTGTATGGGAGTTAACAGGTCTGGAATGACACACACAATAGACTTTAGCATTTTTACACCTAGCAAACAATTGGGAATGCAAGAAACTGAATATCGGGAATTGAGCTGACATACTTAACCTTTCGGGCAAGTCATCCAGAAGTGCCACAAGTGGGCTCTTAACAGAAGCAATCTAGAACACTTATGATGCAGATGGATTCTGTAACATTTGCATTGCACAATTGCTCGTTCTCGTGAGAAAGGAAATAGTCTTTGACAATATGCAATTAGGGTGTGATCTTAAATGTGAATAAGCTTATACATGTTATCGGTATTTCATTTGTATCATATATGTTCACTTCATAATCATTTATCTTTGTTAGTTTAGGACCACGGAGAGTCATAGAATACAAATATACTGTAGGTTCTGTTTTGGATTTAAAGTGGAACTCAACTCACAAATGAAAATGTGAAGCTGTGTTCTTTACCTGGCAATGCTATATTTGCCATTTATTTCTACCATGTGTCTAATCCAGAGATTTAAGTCAATATCAGTTAAGCTTATGATGTCACAGCGTTGCCTGACCTCAGTGTCTACACGCTTTAAAAGTGGAGACAACTAATCAGTTTTGGCGCAGTGCTACATTTTCTAGCAAAGAGCGGGACAGTAGCTAACTAGCTGTAATAAGTGATTTATTTTGCCCCACAGTTGGCCAATATGGTTAACCTAGCAAGCTAAAACTATTTACAGTTAGTTAGCAACGGCTCCTACAATCTTTTTCTATCTACTGTAACATTGTCATAAAAAATCATCTCCAAAAATGACGAGGTCTCCATTTGTATCAGTGCATGTAGCTATCTGCGATCATATGGACAGAAGTGATTGTTTGGAGTTTGACGTCACTGATACTTATGCGCCTTGACTGCTAAAATATTGCTGAGTTGTAGATCTATTCTTCAGGCACAGACCTAAATTCTGCTTACCATCCACAAACCATAAATTTTAGTTCGGAAAACTAATAAACTAACCGTAGATCAGTGTCCAGTGGCTGTTGGTTCATACATGACCACTGTGGATATAAATGGTGCAACATTCCAGCCTGGTGTCATACAGAAGGAAGGTGTCATCTGTTGGCTAATTACATTCACTTTGACCACATTTTGATTTAATGAAGTGAATTAATGAGACCGGATTAAATTCAGAAACGGTTCCAATAGTGGAAGATTAGTCAAGCGACCAGTTTCCAACATGTGACATTCTGCTTTGTTTCTTGATTCTATCTGTGTGTCCCCCCCGCCACCCCCCCTTTCTCAACATTAACTCACTTTTCTTTATTTAATTATTAACTTGAGAAGTCACTGTCTGGTGGCATTTTTTCAGTAATTACATGAATATGCAGGTCAGATTTTTGCCAATTAAATTCCCAGTGTTCATCTGGAAGTTAATATTGAGTTATATGTTCCATATTCTTGTCTAATTACAGAACTTTTACTTTTCATATTTCCGATCAAGTTGTATATATGAGACAAAAACCTTTTTGTAAAATTATAAAGCTGTAGTTTGGACTATTTGGTATCAAAAGCTTTCATCAACCTATTCATGATTCAAATTATTCATAGGCAATTTTACAGTCATACAAGAAAGCATAGAAACACATAGTACACCATAACCAACAAACCACTGCTATTTCAACAAAGGACAGCATCAAATTCTTCCCTCCTTGAAATCCTTGAGAAAGTTCCTCTTCGGTGGAAGGTAGACTGTCCTCCCAGACAATCTTGAAGCCACTTTCCCTGTGTAAAAAGGCAAAGTGGAGGCCATAATCATTTTAGCACCTTGGTGAAAAGAGAAGTGGTGAACAACTGGCCTATAAAGTCCTCCTAAAATAGCTGTGTGTTTGTGTGTGTGTGTGTGGGAGGCAGTTGTTGATAGCCATTTTGTGTGTGTGCATGTGTGTGTGTGTGTGGGTGTCTGTGTGTGTGTGCGTGTGTGTGTGTGTGTGTTTCTCTCTCTCTGTCTATGTGTGTGTGTGTGTGTGTGTGTGTGTGTGTGTGTGTGTGTGTGTGTGTGTGTGTGCGTGGCAGTTGTTGATAGTCATCACCAGCAATGGCTCCCCTGCGTGCTATTGTCTGTCCCTTAATTAGGCCCAAGTTTTCGCACCACATGCTCCTCAGGTGTGTTTGCGTGTGTTCGCATACTGGTTTATTTATTTATTTGCTGGTGTGTTTGTTTGTGTGTGTGTGGTATGCTTGTGTGAGTCAGGGGTATATATGTGTGTGTGTGTGTGTGTGTGTGTGTGTGTGTGTGTGTGTGTGTGTGTGTGTGTGTGTGTGTGTGTGTGTGTGTGTGTGTGTGTGTGTGTGTGTGTGTGTGTGTGTGTGTGTGTGTTTACATGTGTGGCAGAAACTAACAGACATAAACCTTCACATAAGTTACTAATAAGCAAAGTAATTGTTATAGTATTGTCTCGCAATCAAGTCCTCTGATAATTCATAAATGTTAGCATGAATCCAAGATGGTGTAGCAGTAGGACGTGTGTATTTGTCTTTGTCTTAACCCGTGTCTTATCCCGTGTAAATAGCCGGTCTATTTCGTTTATATCTTAATCTAACTTTCTTTCTACAAGCTAAATATACTTTCCTGCAACCCGCCTCATCCAATGTGGTATGGATCTGCTAATTGTATTCCTTGTAACTGGAACTTCCATCAGGAGCTAGCCAGCTAACTAGCTATTAGTCTTTGTTAGCCACGGCTAGCGGTCTTCACCTTTTCTCGGTCATCATCCAGCCTTAGCACGGACCACACCTACCAGTCTGCACAGCGCGATATCAACCCAGAGCATATCGGACTGCTTCTCTCTACCATATCACCGGATTCCTGCCGCTCTGGATCATTACACCATCATTACTGGACCATCACAGCTAGCTAGCTGCAAAACGCCTCTGTCCCGAAGCAAGCACCAGCTAGCCTTGAGCTAGCCTCGAGCTAGGCCCATATACCAGCTAATTCTAGGGCGACAATACCTCCTTTGCCAATTGGCCTGGACCCTTTATTGTCGACACGGAGCCCCGCCGATCCATCACGACTGGACTGCCGACGTGATCGCCCAATGTGGCCTCAACAGGCTATTCTGTTACGATGTCGACCAAAGAACCATCTACTAGCCCCGGCCAGCTAGCTTTTCTGAACGCTGTGTTCCCTGCTCGCCTAGCATAGTTGTGACTACCGAACGGCACACTGACTCAACTGTTGCTGCTCTTTTCACCCTATGATCACTTGGCTACACAGCTGATGCCCCCTGGACTGTTTCAATAACACGATACCTAATTTAGTTTATCTGTCGGCCTCAGCCTCGAACTCAGGTGCTGTATGTACCTAACTGACCCGCTCTGCCCATTCATCACCATTTACCCATTGTTGTCTTAGCTCTCCTGATCAACACCTGTGATTGCTTTATGCCTCTCTGTGTCAATATGCCTTGTCTACTGCTGTCTTGGCTAGTTCTTATTGTTTTATTTCACTGTAGAGCCCTCAGTCCCACTTAAAATGTCTTACATAGCTCTTTTGTCCCACCCCTCACACATGCGAAGACCTCACCTGGCTTAACTGGTGCCTCCAGAGACTAAATCTCTCTCATCGTCACTCAACGCCTAGGTTTACCTCCACTGTTCTTGCATCCTACCATACCCTTGTCTGTACATTATGCCTTGAATCTATTCTACTACGCCCAGAAAACTGTTCCTTTTATTGTCTGTCCCCAAAGCACTAGACAACCAGTTCTTATAGCTTTTAACCGTACCCTTATCCTACTCCTCCTCTGTTCCTCTGGTGATGTAGAGGTTAACCCAGGCCCTGCAGCCCCCAGTTTCACTCCTATTCCCCAGGCGCTATCATTTGTTGACTTCTGTAACCGTAAAACCCTTGGTTTCATGCATGTTAACATCAGAAGCCTCCTCCCTAAGTTTGTTTTATTTACTGCTTTAGCACACTCCGCCAACCCGGATATCCAAGCCGTGTCTGAATCCTGGCTTAGGAAGGCCACCAAAAATTTGGACATTTCCATCCCCAACTACAGTGTCATTCATCGCCAAACCCTCTGGCTCCAGGTCATCTATAAGTCTTTGCTAGGTAAAGTCCCGCATTCTCAGCTTACTGGTCACCATAGCAGCACCCACCCATAGCACGCACTCCAGCAGGAATATTTCACTGGTCATCTCCAAAGCCAACTCCTCCTTTGGCCGCCTTTTCTTCCAGTTCTCTGCTGCCAATTACTGGAACGAATTGCAAAAATACCTGAAGCTGGAGTTTTATATCTCCCTCTCTAACATTAAGCAGCAGCTGTCAGAGCAGCTTACCGATCACTGCACCTGTACACAGCCCATCTATATATAGCCTACCCAAATACCTCATCCCCATATTGTTTTTTTACTCTACTATCTCTACTTGCACATTCATCTTCTGCACATCTATCACTCCAGTGTTTAATTGCTAAATTGCAATTATTTTGCCACTATGGCCTATTTTTTCCTTACCTTCCTAATCTTAATACATTTGAACACAGTGTATATATATTATTCTATTGTGTTATTGACTGTACGTTTGTTTATTCCATGTGTAACTCTGTGTTGTTTGTGTCGCACTGCTTTTCTTTATGTTGGCCAGGTCGCAGTTGTAAATGAGAACTTGTTCTCAACTGGCCTACCTGGATAAATAAAGGTGAAATCAAATAAATAAAAAAATGATCACACTTGCACGTTCCAGTTGAAGAATTTCATTATGAGGGCATATGGAAATAGTAAAATGTTCTTACGTAACAAGTAGGCTTTCTATATGAAGTAAAACACTATACTGTAAATAAAAAAATATTATTACTACACACACAATTGTTTAGTTTGAGAGCTGGAAATATGAAAATGAAAAGCCAATGCTTGTCACACTACACATACGAGGTGAAATGACAGCCTAAATGCATTATTTTATTTCCCTCAGTTGAAGACAAGTGCACCAACATTTAACTCTTCAGACCTGGCCTTAATGTGTGCATGGCATTGGCCTGATGCTGTGCAGGGATATTCATTGCAACCCTTTTACTCAATGAATTTAATTATGCCGATCGTCGCAGGGTGCCTCCTCCAAACACCTTCTGAATGTTGTTCCCTCAATCTGCATGTATAAACAATGTCTGCTGTGGGGATGAACCTACATCACTCCGCCTGTCCTCTCCATATACCATCTTTCCATCTCTTTTAGTTCACTTACCGGTACTGTGTGTGTGTATCTCTGTGTGCGTGAGTGTGTGCGCATGCTTACGTCAGCCATGTGAGTGGCTTTGTCACATTGGTTGATCCACGTGTGGAGGTTTTTAGTGGGAGGTCTCTGTTCATAATTAGCAGGAAGCAGCAGTCAGTTGGGAAGGATGTGGGAAGGCGAGGAGCGTGTATCCATTAAAAGATTCCCCCCCTCAGTATTTTCATTATTATAAAACACATTTGTATCACACGCACTTCATTGAACATTTTTTTCCCCCTCATCTTAGTGTTCTTGTCATGTGTGTGACATTCTCTGCAACCTGCTGTACTATATGTGTGTGAGGCTGTAACTGCGTGACTGTGACTGTGTGTTGTCATGCGTGTTTCTCCATGAGTACGTGTGTGTTTATAATTTAAAGGTGGTGCCCAAACACATGGTTGCCCTGTTTCTAGCTCCTAGCCAACTTTGCAGTATATATTTTTTGTTGTTGTGTTATTTCTTACATTATGTGCTCAGAATGTTTCTTGCATTATTACCTACAGCTGGAAATAACTTTTGGATATTAGATCGACGGTCACTCATAAGCATATCGACCAGAAATTCAACTCCCTGAATTGAATCCTTTGTTTGAAGTCTCCGAGGCAATTCCATTCATCCCAGGGCTGCTCCAAGACGCCGTCGCCAGAGAAGAGGAACAAGAAGTGAGATTTTAGTCAGACTCAGGTGTGCATACCATCCATTGCTTCCGAGTATAATACTCGCTAATGTTCAGTTCCTGGACAGTAAAGTAGACAACCTCAGGGTGAGGATCTTCTTCCAGAGAGACATCAGGGACTCTAACATACTCTGTTTCACAAAATCATGGATCTCTGACCGCATTTCCTCCGGATATAATTATCTTCGGTCATCGTGTATATTCCCCCCAAAGCTGACACCACAACAGCTCTCATGGAATTACTGGACTTTGTAGAAACTGGAAACCGCGTATCTTGAGGTCGCATTTATTGTAGATGAGGACTTTAATCATGGAAATCTGAGGGAAACGCTACCAAAGTTTTATCAACACATCTCCTGTGCTACTCGCTTATTGAGCAGTCTTGACCATTGCTACTCCCCCTTCCTGGACAGCTACAAGGCCCTCCCTCGCCCTCCGTATGGAAAATCAGATCACTCCTATAGTCATTCCAAGCCGAGTCCTCAGAGCATGTGCAGACGAGCTGGCTGGAGTTTATACAGATATATTTAATCTCTCCCTATCCCAGTCTGTTGTCCCCACTTGCTTCAAGATGTCCACCATTGTTCCTGTAACCCAAGAAAGTTGTAACAGTCGTCAGTCGAAGAAGGTGAGGACCAAAGTGCAGCGTGATACTTGTTCATGTTATTTATTTAAACTGAACACTATAAAAAAAGAAACAAAAAGCACAACCGAAACAGCTCCTTCAGGTGCAAAACACACTAAACAGAAACTATAATCACCCACAACTCAAGGGTGGAAACAGGCTGCCTATGTAGGCCAAACACAGAAATACCAAATCATAGAAAAAATAACATAGACTTCCCACCCAACTCACGCCCTGACCATACTAAAACAAAGACATAACAAAAAATCTAAGGTCAGAACGTGACAGTACCTCCCCCCAAAGGTGGGGACTCCGGCCGCAAAACCTGAACCTATAGGAGAGGGTCTGGGTGGGCATCTGTCCGCGGCGGCGGCTCTGGCGGTGTACGTGGACCCCACTCCACCATAGTCTTTGCCCGCTTCTTTCCGCGCCTCAGTGGTGCCTTTAGAGCAGCGACCCTCTCCGCCGACCTCGGACTGGGGACCCTAGCAGAGGGCCCCGAATGGACGGGAGATTCCGGCAGCACCGGAGTAAAGGGTGATTCCGGCGGCGCCGGAGTGAAGGGCGGCTCTGGCAGCTCCTGACTGGTGGGATGTCTCTGGCAGCTCCTGACTGACAGGCGGCTCTCTTTTGTTTGAGCACCTCCATACCACTTTTTCATCACCTGTGAGTATTGTGTTGGTTATGGTGTTTGTTTGTTTGCTGGTGGGAAAAGGGCAAACCAAGACAAGTCGCCCATGGGCATACACTACCCGTAGGTAGACTTTGTTAAATACACTAGTTAGAACTGGGCGGACCACCCACTGTATTTTTGGTTAGTTAGTTAGCTATTGTTAAAGTATGCTAGTCTAGCTTAGGGGTGTTTTTGAATACTTATTGTTTCTTTCCTTGGGTCCAGCTCAGCCCCTTTTCCTGCTCCCCCCGATTACCGTGTGTTTACAAATAAACCTTGAGTTTGACGGTAGATTTCAGTTGTCGTGGTTATTTCGTTCTCACTTTTACTTTGTCACAATTATAATTTGCATAAGTTATGTTACGGGTCTCATTACCATCCCCCCTAGACTGTCAGAACATTTTACATTTACATTTAAGTCATTTAGCAGACGCTCTTATCCAGAGCGACTTACAAATTGGTGCATTCACCTTATGACATCCAGTGGAACAGCCACTTTACAATAGTGCATCTAAATCTTTTAAGGGGGGTGAGAAGGATTACTTTATCCTATCCTAGGTATTCCTTAAAGAGGTGGGGTTTCAGGTGTCTCCGGAAGGTGGTGATTGACTCCACTGTCCTGGCGTCGTGAGGGAGTTTGTTCCACCATTGGGGGGCCAGAGCAGCGAACAGTTTTGACTGGGCTGAGCGGGAACTGTACTTCCTCAGTGGTAGGGAGGCGAGCAGGCCAGAGGTGGATGAACGCAGTGCCCTTGTTTGGGTGTAGGGCCTGATCAGGGCCTGGAGGTACTGAGGTGCCGTTCCCCTCACAGCTCCGTAGGCAAGCACCATGGACTTGTAGCGGATGCGAGCTTCAACTGGAAGCCAGTGGTTTCTTTGCAGCAATTCGACCACAAAGTCCTGATTCACGCAGTCTCCTCTGAACAGTTGATGTTGAGATGTGTCTGTTTCTTGAACTCCGTGAAGCATTTATTTGGGCTGCAATATCTGAGGCTGTGTCACGAATCCCGTTTCCTGAGTCTGTTTTTTGCCTGTGTTTTTTCCGCCGTCCTGGAACGCACCCTGTCTGGTTGCCGGGCAATGTAGCCAGTTGGGAGTTCTGATTAACCGCACCTGTATCCCATCAGCTTTCTGCACACCTGGTCCTGATCATCATCTCTCCTCTTCATAAGCCCGGACCTGACATCCATTCCCTGCCGGATCGTTAGCCATGAACAGTATGTTGTGCCATAGTATCAGCCTCAAGTCGGATAGAATTTGTTTTGTTGTTTTTTATGTATTGCTTGCCTTAAACTTACCTCCGTTTGTTCTGTCTTCAGTTACTCACCCGGATCATTTACCCCATTCCCGCCTGGTCGTCGGAGGATTCCGCTACCCCATTGGATCCACCTATTTACTCCCATCAACTCACCACCGCTGCGCCACCTGGATATATCTACCCATTCACATTCACTTGTAAATAAATACTCACCTTCTTCCTACTCTCCTTGTCTGCTTCTGGGTTCGATTTTGAAAAAACGTGACAAGCTGATAACAATCTTCCTTTCCTGTGGTGGTCCTCATGAAAGCCAGTTTCATCATAGCACTTTATGGTTTTTGCTACTGCACTTGAAGAAACTTTCAAAGTTCTTGAAATGTTCCATATAGACTGACCTTCGTGTCTTAAAGTAATGATGGAATGTCATTTATCTTTGCTTGATTGAGATTGTCTTGCCATAAAATGGACTTGGTCTTTTACCAAATAATCTTCTGTACTGCATACCACCTCTACCTTGTCACAACACAACTTATTGGCTAAAATGCATTAAGAAGGAAAGAAATTCCACAAATTAACGTCTAACCAGGCACACCTGTTAATTGAAATGTATTCCAGGTGACCTCATGAAGCTGGTTGAGAGTGCCAAAAGTGTGCAAAGCTGTCATCAAGGCAAAGGGTGTCTACATTGAAGAATCTCAAATATAAAATACATTTTGATTTGTTTAACACTTTTTGGTTACTACATGATTCCACATGTGTTATTTCATAGTTTTGATTTTGTCACTATTATTATACAATGTGCAAAATAGAAACTTTTGACTGGAACTGTACATATGAATTCGGTAAAGAGTATGTTAACATTATTACATACAGTGCCTTCAGAAATTATTCAAACCACTTATTTTACTTTTTGTTGTGTTACAGCCTGAAATCAAAACTGATTAAAACATTTTTTTTCTACATACAATAACCCATAATTAAAAAAGTGAAAACATGTTTACTGAAAAATTTGCATGAAAATGAAATAGATAAATATCTCATTTCTGTAAGTATTCACACCCCTGAGTCAATACGTTAGAATCACCTTTGGCAGCGATTAGCGCTGTCAGTCTTTCTGGGTAAGTCTCTAAGAGCTTGGATTTGCCCCAAATCGCTTGGATTTGCCCCAAATCATGGTTTCCTTCCTCTTTAGGCAACTGAGTTCGGACGGATGCCTGTATCTTTGCAGTGAATGAGTGTATTGACACACCATCCAATGTGTAATTACTAACTTCACCGTGCTCAAAGGGATATTCAATGGCGATTGCATCATCCGTGGATCTGTTGGGGTGGTATGCAAATTGTAGTGGGTCGAGGGTTTCAGATTAAGGTGATATGATCCTTAACTAGCCTCTCAAAGCACTTCATGATGACGTAAGTCATTTAGTTCAGTTACCTTTACTTTTGTAACGTTCTGACCTTGTTTGTTATGTCTTTGTTTTAGTATGGTCAGGGCGTGAGTTGGGTGGGCAGTCTCTGTTCTTTTTTCTTTGTTGTGCAGGCTCGGTGCTCGAGACCTCCAGTGCGCCTCCACGGTCCAGTCTATCCGGTGCCTCCTCCACCACCAGGCCTCCGGTGGCAGCCCCACGCACCAGGCTGTCTCTCAGTCTCCTTCCTCCAGGTGCTCCATCCTGTCCAGTGCTGCCAGAGTCTCCCGTCTGTCCTGAGCTGCCAGAGTCTCCCGTCTGTCCTGAGCTGCCAGAGTCTCCCGTCTGTCCTGAGCTGCCAGAGTCTCCCGTCTGTCCTGAGCTGCCAGAGTCTCCCGTCTGTCCTGAGCTGCCAGAGTCGCCCGTCTGTGCTGAGCTGCCAGAGTCGCCCGTCTGTGCTGAGCTGCCAGAGTCGCCCGTCTGTGCTGAGCTGACAGAGTCGCCCGTCTGTCCTGAGCTGCCAGAGTCGCCCGTCTGTCCTGAGCTGCCAGAGTCGCCCGTCTGTCCTGAGCTGCCAGAGTCGCCCGTCTGTCCTGAGCTGCCAGAGTCGCCCGTCTGTCCTGAGCTGCCAGAGTCGCCCGTCTGTCCTGAGCTGCCAGAGTCGCCCGTCTGTCCTGAGCTGCCAGAGCCGCCCGTCAGTCAGCTCAGCCGCCCGCCAGTCAGGAGCTGCCAGAGCCGCCCCCCAGAGTCTCCTGAGCCGCCAGATTCTCCCGTCTGTACTGAGCTGCCAGAGTCTCCCGTATGTCCTGAGCTGCCAGAGTCTCCCGTCTGTTCTTTCCCCCTTCTGATGACCAGGTGGCGAATCGCATCTCTGCATGTCTGGCAGACATATCAGTGTGGATGACGGATCACCACCTCAAGCTGAACCTCGGCAAGACGGAGCTGCTCTTCCTCCCGGGGAAGGACTGCCCGTTCCATGATCTCGTCATCACGGTTGACAACTCCATTGTGTCCTCCTCCCAGAGCGCTAAGAACCTTGGCGTGATCCTGGACAACACCCTGTCGTTCTCAACTAACATCAAGGCGGTGGCCCGTTCCTGTAGGTTCATGCTCTACAACATCCGCAGAGTACGACCCTGCCTCACACAGGAAGCGGCGCAGGTCCTAATCCAGGCACTTGTCATCTCCCGTCTGGATTACTGCAACTCGCTGTTGGCTGGGCTCCCTGCCTGTGCCATTAAACCCCTACAACTCATCCAGAACGCCGCAGCCCGTCTGGTGTTCAACCTTCCCAAACAGACACAAGGCAGCGCAGTTCTTCCGGTCTCCGACCGGATATTTTGGTTGAGATTTACCCGGACATTATTTCCAGACGTACAGCTATAGAATATACATCGCCTCGTGATCAATTTGATCGCTTATTAATGTTTACTAATACCTAACGTTGCATTACAAAAGTATTTCGAAGTGTTTTGTGAAAGTTTATCGTCGACTTTTTTAATAAAAAAAAATGACGTTACGTTATAAAACGCAATTTTTTCCGTTGATCACACAGTCTTCATAGATCGATATCTAGGCTATATATGGACCGATTTAATCGTAAAAAAGACCCAATAGTGATGTTTATGGGACATCTAGGAGTGCCAACAAAGAAGATCGTAAAAGGTAATGAATGTTTTATATTTTATTTCTGCGTTTTGTGTAGCGCCGGCTATGCTAATTATTTTGTTTACGTCCCCTTCAGGTATTTCAGGGTGTTACATGCTATCAGATAATAGCTTCTCATGCTTTCGCCGAAAAGCATTTAAAAAATCTGACTTGTTGGCTGGATTCACAACGAGTGTAGCTTTAATTCAGTACCCTGCACGTGTGTTTTAATGAACGTTTGAGTTTTAACGAGTGCTATTAGCATTTAGCGTAGCGCATTTGCATTTCCAGATAGATAGATGGCACGCCTGCGTGTCGGGTGCGCTTAAGAGGTTAAGGTATGAAAGTACCAAATCAGAATATTATGTCCATTTTCCAGATATGATCATAGGAAGTCGGCTTCCGAACCCAAAAGCCAGTGAAGCATGTCCAAATGGCATAAGAAATGTCCAAATGACATTTATATTGACCAAATGATATAGTACACTATGTTAAGCCCTGAATCAACCCAGAAGGTCTATTTGTCATGTTTGATCAAAGGAGGTCATAGGAAGTAAACATGTCTTGTTGATGTTGATTCAGAATGTCCATTTAGTAATGGGAATCCCTTATGGATGTACATTGGCATTGGACACTGTCAACTTGCAGAAGAGCATGTTCACACTGAGAATATAGCATATGTGTAATGGACACTATCCAATCGCTCATTGGTGTTGATTTCAGACTGTCCATTTGGTGATGTTAAATCCCTCATTAAATACATTGGAAATGTACAATTGTACACTGTCCATTTGCAATGTCTTACAATGGGCATTTACCATCACGAATTAGACATGCTCTAATATACTGCAGAAATGCCCAATTGACTTGCCCGTTGAACTCGGGGTGGCCGAACGGTGAGAGTGGTGTTGATTTCAGCCTGTCCATTTGGTGATGGTAAATCCCTCATTTAAATACATTGGAAATTTACACTGTCCATTTGGAATATGAAATGTACAATGCCAATATATTATACTGCCATCAAGTCAGTCACCAGTCAATAAGATATCCTCTCTGAGCACAGAACCCGGTAGCGGGCTGAAATTCCACAACATACGGTGATCGCTACATAAATAGTCATATTAAACATTCATGAAAATACAAGTGTCTCACATGTGTCGAAAGCCTAGAATCTTGCTAATCCAACTGCGTTGTCAGATTTACTGCGAAAGAATACGATGCGATTATCTGAATATAGAGCCCCATAAAAAAAAACTATTTCAACCAGCAAAGGCGTAACAAAGTCACATACTGCATTAAAATAAATTGTTTACCTTTGACGATCTTCAACTGCTTGAAATCCCAATGCTCATTGTTATACAATGAATGATCTTTTGTTTGATCAAATCCGTTTTTATAGCCTAACACGAAACATTTTGTGAACCGCTTGTGTCGTGAATTCAGCACAGCTGTTGGCCAAGGTTGGAGTAGCCAGGAAGAAGGCATGGTCAGCCGTTGAGAAATGCTTGTTGAAGTTTTCGATTATCACAGATTTATCGGTGGTGACCGTGTTACCTAGCCTCAGTGCAGTGGCAGCTGGGAGGAGGTGCTCTTGTTCTCCATGGACTTTACAGTGTCCCAGAACTTTTTGGAGTTAGAGCTACAGGATTCAAATTTCTGCTTGAACAAGCTGGGCTTTGCTTTCCTGACTGACTGCGTGTATTGGTTCCTGACTTCCATGAACAGTTGCATATAGCGGGGACTATTCGATTTTATTGCAGTCCGCCACAGGATGTTTTTGTGCTGGTCGAGGGCAGTCAGGTCTGGAGTGAACCATGGGCTATATCTGTTCTTAGTTCTGCATTTTTTGAACAGAGCATGCTTGTCTAAGATGCTGAGGAAGTTACATTTAAAGAATGACCAGGCATCCTCAACTGACGGGATGAAGTTAATATCCTTCCAGGATACCCGGGCCAGGTCGATTAGAAAGGCCTGCTCGCAGAAGTGTTTTAGGGAGTGTTTGACAGTGATGAGGGGTGGTCGTTTGACCGCGGACCCGTAGCGGATACAGGCAATGATCACTGAGATCCTGATTGAAGACAGCAGAGGTGTATTTGGAGGGCAAGTTGGTCAGGATAATGTCAATTAGGTTGCCCGTGTTTACGGATTTAGGGTGGTACCTGGTGGGTTCCTTGGTGAGATTGAGGGCATCTAGCTTAGATTGTAGGACTGCTGGGGTGTTAAGCAAATCCCAGTTTAGGTCACCTAACAGAACAAACTCTGAAGCTAGATGGGGGGCGATCAATTCACAGATGGTGTCCAGGGCACAGCTGGGAGCTGAGGGGGGTCGGTAAGCAGGCGGCAACAGTGAGAGACCTATTTCTGGAGAGATTCATTTTTAAAATTAGAATTTCGAACTGTTTGGGCATAGACCTGTAAAGTATGACAGAACAAATCTCTGCAGTAGATTGCAACTCCTCCCCCTTTGGCAGTTCTGTCTTGACGGAAAGTGTTATAGTTGGGTATGGAAATCTCAGAATTTTTGGTGACCATCCTAAGCCAGGATTCAGACACGGCAAGGACATCAGGGTTGGCAGAGTATGCTAAAGCAGTGAGTAAAACAAAATTAGGGAGGAGGCTTCTGATGTTGACATGCATGAAACCAAGGTTTTTTCGATCACAGAAGTCAACAAATGAGGGTGCCTGGGGACATGCAGGGAACAGAGGGACATAGTGTGGTGCGTAGAGACAGACAATGCCTGCAATAGTTACCTTTGTTCGAGCTAAAAAAGAACCGTCAGAAACTTTAAACACCTGTTCTAGAACCGTTCTGAAACTTTAAACACCTGTTCTAGACCTCAGGTCGATAGTGCGTGGTGAGTTACTTGGCTCTAAAAGGTTATTGGACCGAGAAACAGCCTCGTACATTTGCAATGACTTCAATTCATTTTGACCATTACGAAAATTCCAACATTTAGAAAAGTCTCAGAGACGCAAGACTAGGTGCATTGAAACCGGCTCGGTCCATAGAGACGGACCCCAACGTTTCTGTCCGATAGCTCATTCAAGGACCCCATAGCAAGGCATGGAAAAAAGTGGATTTTCAGCACCAATTAGGGTTTTACTCGGGCACCGAAGGACCTATCGAGCCGAAACTCGGGATTCGGGGTCGCCTCACATAGGCCTTTACATAATGTCCGACCTGGACACGCAGCTAGAATGTAACTATGTGTTTTACGTTTTTATTATGTTTTAAACTAAAGGCGCTGTGAATTATGGGCCTGCTCTGACATATGTGATAGTTGACTTCTAAATGAGTTGGAAAAAGTGGGTTTGGTGTCAATTGGTATCGGTTTGTCAGAATGACATCTAATTGACTGATGGACACTGACTTGCTAGTTGACTTTTGTACATTTGCAATATGTTTAAACGGAGAGGGACCATCACCAAATTGGCATTCTGAAATCAACACAAAAAATGGCATCACCATATAGTCTCCAGACTGTGCCGAGTTCAACGAGACGCCCCGCTTGACCGTAGCTCGCTCTGAGTGCAGTGACCTTGCAAAAAAGCAGAACCAAAATGAAGCCTGGCCCTCAATGTCATTTGCTTTTGGGTGACAGTGAGAGAACCGTTAGGGTGAGAAGCACAATTCGACAATTCGATCCCGATCTGTGAAAGCCTAATAACCTTGACCATGTAGCATTAACCCTTAACAGTTAAAAGAAGGTGTCGACATCAAACCGTTTTCAATGACTTCTCTCTCCACATTGCCTGCACCCCTAAATTCAAACTGAAGCCTATGTGGGTTATGAATGTCTTATGAACCTGTGTTCGATAACAATCCATCAGGCCACTTTAACCTGTTCAGGATACCACGGTTTACTGCCCCTTCTGGACGATTTGGGTACCCATATAAAACAGGATACATTTTTTTCAAAAGTTGCTAATATATGCATATAAAAAATATTATCGAATAGAAAACACTCTAACGCTTCTAAAACCGTTTACATTTTGTCTCTATGTAAAGCAGAAGTGTCAGGGCATGCATTCTCCCAAAGTCTCTCTTGTAATGGAAAAAGTTGACACCACTTTGACGTCATCGTATACGCACTTACCAAGCAGTTACAACCCTGGGAAGAGTCTGTATGTGTTCAGCGCGAAGCCTGCTTCCAATGAGGCGTGTAACTGTGAGAATCGCGCGCTCACGAGACTTTGAGCTTGCCGAAAGGTCTCGGTCACGCCAAAAAACAGTGCACCTCCTTGCGCGCTCTGCACATTTTCTCTCTTTCCCTCAGGATCGATTAAAAGACGTGTGTGTGTCTGTTCGCCCTCACGATTGCTGTAGACCTTTATAACATGTTAAAGCTTAATTATGAACATAGTTTGACAAGTTTACTCGACATATGATATATATTTTCGACGTTTTGGTGCGCATCCACTTGCCTACATTTTGACCGAAAAGTGGCTATTTTGAGAACCGAAAGACGCAGACTTGAAAACTAAAAGCTGTTTTGGTAAGTATAATCCCTTCCAGGTCTTTTGATGGAAGAACGGCAAAGGTAAGGGAATATTTATGTGTTTTTTGGGTTTCTGTCGACTCCAAGATAGAGGAGCCAGAATGCTACATTTTGGAGCGCCGACTCCCTATTATAGCCTAGTAAACGCAAAATGTAATGTTATAAATAAAAGTAACACAGTGTTTGCATTTAGAAGAAGTGTATCTTCCTATACATATGTAAAACATGCATATTTAGTCAAAGTTTATGATGTGTATTCCTTGTTAGCTGACGTTATCTGCCGGAGCTATTGTCATTTCTCAGGACATTTGAGTAGCATTTTTTGAACGATGCATCATTGTAAACAGAGATTTATGGATATATATAGCATATTATTGAAAAAAAAATGAATGTACTGTGTAACATGTTATATTACTGTCATCTGATGAAGATTTCAAATGGTTAGTGAAATGATTTTTCTTTTTCTACTTGGCTATGCTAATGAGCTATGTCTGCGGTGGTGGTTTGACATAAATATGTGCTATGTTTTCGCCGTAAAACATTTTAGAAATCTGACTTGCTGGCTAGATAAACAACTTGTTTATCTTTCATTTGAGCTATTTTACTTGTTAATGTGTGGAGGTTAAATATTTTTAGGAATATTTTTGCGCATTGTGCGTTATGGTAATGAGCTTGAGCTGTAGTCACGCTACCCGCACAGGAATATAACCCCCTAACAGGATAAGGTCTACTGTGTTGATTCTAAGCTTCCTGAAGCAACCGGAAGTGGTTAAAATCACCCTAAAAGTGTTTTTCCATACCCAACCTGCAGTTTGATAGAAATAGTGCATTCAACCCTGTGTAAATCAGTCAGTTCTTAATGTAAAGACTTAAAACACAGGATTCTGTAAAGGCATACCACAATGAGGATATGTGTTTACTTATAGCTTCCTGTGCCAACCGGAAGTGCCATAATTGGTGTCACAGGGGCTGTTTCGAAGGGTTAAAAAAGTCAGATCTTTCCAAAACTTCCAATGTGCGATTAGGCAACCCTCATGAACTGTAAATCAGTCATGACTCCCATAAAATTTCAAAGAAAAACTAAATCACACACACACACAGCTTGGAAGCAGGGACAGATTGGGGTGCGTAGAGACAGACAGTGCCTGCAATAGTTATCTTTGTTCGAGCTAAAAAAGAACCGTCAGACCTAGAGTTCTGAAACTTTAGAAACCTGTTCTAGACCTCAGGTCGATAGTGTGTGGTGAGTTACGTGGCTCTAGATAATTCTCGGAGAAACAGCCTTGTACATTTGCAATGACTTCAATTCATTTTTGTATCATGAAAATGCCGACATTTAGAAATGTCCCAGAGTCGCAAGACTAGGTGCATTGTGACCGCCTCGGCCCATATAGAAGGACCCCGACGTTTCTGTCCGATAGCTCGTTCAAGGACCCCGTAGCAAGGCATGCAAAAAAGTGAAGTTTCAGCACCAATTAGGGTCTTGCTCGGGCACCAAATGACCTATTGAGCCAAAACTTGGGATTCGGGCTCGCCTCATTTAGGCCTACTCATAATGTCAGAACTGGACCTGCAGCTAGAATGTAACTACGTGTTTTACATTTTTATTATGGTTTGAAAAGAAGGCGTTGTGAATTTTTGGCCAGCTCTAAAGTATGTGATAGTTGGCTTCTAAACGAGTTGGAGAAAGTGGGTGTGGTGTCAGAATGATATCTAATTGACTGATGGATGGTGACTTGCTCGTGACTTTTGTCCATTTGCAATATGTTTAAACAGTGAGGTACCATCACCAAAGTGACATTCTGAAATAGTTTTTAAGCTTTTGATTTTTTTTTCACATTTCCGACTTTTGACTTCCTATGAAATCATATTGCAAATGGAGAAAACATATGCCTTATGCACAAGTATTTTTTATTTATTATAATAAAATATGACTAAAGTATGTTGATACAGTTCTTATACATGTGTAATTGACACAAAAATCGAAATAATTTTAAAAAAACGGTCCAGAAAGTACTTTAAGGGTGTGTGAAGTTCTTTCAAATCTTTGCTATTTTTGACTTTTGACTTCCCATGAAATCATATTACAAATGGACAAAACATATGCCTTATGCACAAGTAAAAAAAATAAAATAATAATAATTATGATAATAAAATTGGACAAAAGTATATTCATACATTTCTTACACATGTGTAATTGACCCTAAAAATCGAAAGAATTTCGAAAAACGGTCCAGAAAGCACTTTTTTAAGGGGTGATAAGTGTTTGAATTTTTTTCCAGTTTTTCAAAAATTTACTTTTGAATGTTGACTTGTGTTACATTTGCAATATGAAAAACCATGGTGGAGCGCACTCGCCACCTGTTGGATTTTTAAAGTGTTACACCTGGCCATATGGCATTTGCAATCAACTTGAATGAAACGACGCCGAATTGAGTGGTATTGGACACCGTGTATATGGTTTGTCCAGTGCCAATGACTTCCGATTCATTTTTTGTACATTTCAGAGGGGTGTTCCCTTACAATACCTATATATGCCATTTACACATTTCTTACGCCATTTCTCACTTTTTAGTATGTAAAATGGCTGTGAGGATTTGTCTTCAATATTCACAAAATATTGAGGCATTTACATTCTTAATAGAATAAAAATCAAATGTATTCAAATGCACGTGGAAAATGTATTTGAGTGAACATTATCAAACCAGCAGCAGATGAAACAGCAAGCTAATTATCTCTTTCCGGTTTTAGCTCACGGCTATCACTGTCTTACTGGCTATTTTTTTGTTATATTTACAACCCATACCAGTGACAAACTTGGCTATGTTAGCAACAAACAGCAGTGTGCTTGGACCATGGTAGTTTGTTGGTGATGTGTACACCTTCTCCACTACAGCCAAGTCGATGAGAATGGGGGCGTGCTCAGTCCTCCTTTTCCTGAAGTCCAAAATCATCTCCTTTGTCTTGATCACGTTGAGGGAGAAGTTGTTGTCCTGGCACCCCATGGCCAGGTCTCTGACCTCCTTCCTATAGGCTGTTTCATCATTGTCGGTGATCAGGCCTACCCCTGTTGTCGTCGGTAAACTTAATGTTGGTGTTGGAGTCGTGCCTGGCTATGAAGTCATTGGTGAACAGAGAGTAGAGGAGGGGACTGAGCACGCACCACTGAGGGCCCCCCGTGTTGAGAATCAGCGTGGTAGATGTGTTGTTACCTACCCTTACCACCTGGGGGCGGCCCGTCAGGAAGTCCAGGATCCAGTTGCTTAGTGATGAGTTTTGAGGGCACTATGTTGTGGAACGCTGAGCTGTCGTCAATGAACAGCATTCTCATGTCGTTGTTCATTTGGTCCAGTTGGGAAAGGGCAGTGTGGAGTGCAATAGAGATTGCATCATCTGTGGATCTGTTGGGGCGATATGCAAATTGGGGTGAGTCTTGGGGTTTTTGGATATTGATGTTGATGTGAGCCTTTCAGAGCACTTCATTGCTACAGACGTGAGTGCTATGGGTCGGTAGTCATTTAGGCAGGTGACTTTAGTGTTCTTGTTTACAGGGACTATGGTGGTTTGCTTGAAACTGGTTGGTGTTACAGACTCCGTCAGGAGGTTGAAAATGTCAGTGAAGACACTTGGAGTACACATCCTGGTAATCCGTCTGGCCCCGCAGCCTTGTGAATGTTGACCTGTTAAATATCTTATTCACCTCGGCTACGTAGAGAGTGATCACACAGTCATCAGGAACAGCTGATGCTCTCATGCATGCTTTAGTGTTGCTCAAAGTGAGCATAGAAGCAATTTACCTCATCTTGTTGGCTTGTGTCACTGGGCAGCTCGCGGCTATGCTACCCTTTGTAGTCTGTAATAGTTTGCAAGCCCTGCCACATCCGACAAGCGTCGGAGCCGGTGTAGTACAATTCAATATTAGTTCTGCCACAACTCGGTGAAACTTAAGATATTCCTGTTGTTATTAACTTCTTGAGTGTAGGGGGCAGGATTTTTGTTTTTGGCTAAAAAACGTACCCATTTGAAACTGCCTATGACTCAGGCCCAGAAACTAGAATATGCATAAAATTGCCAGATTGGGATAGAAAACACTCTAACGTTTCCAAAACTGTCAAAATATTGTCTGTGAGTATAACAGAACTGATATTGCAGGTGAAAACCTGAGGAAAATCAAACCAGGAAGAGGCTTCAATTTTGAAAGCTCCATGTTCCATAGCCTGCCTTCGCTCCATTTAAAGGGATATCAACCAGATTCCTTTTCCTATGGCTTCCTCAATGTGTCAACAGTCTTTAGACATAGTTTCAGGCTTTTATTTTGAAAAATGAGCGAGAAAGATAACTTTGCGTCAGTGGATAGCTGGGTGTTCGCAGAGTTTTGCTTGCGCAACAGAGTGGGGCAGCCATTGTCTCTCCCTCTCCTATTGAAAAAGTGACAGTCCCGGTTGATATATTATCGATTATATATTTTAAATCAACCTGAGGATTGATTATAAAAACGTTTGACATTTTTCTGTGGACATTACGGATACTATTTGGAATTTCCGTCTGCGATGTTGTGACCGCTGGAGCATGTGGATTTCTGAACATAACGCACCAAACAAATGGAGGTATTTTGGATATAAAAATAATCTTTTTGGAACAAAAGGATCATTTATTGTGTAACTGGGAGTCTCGTGAGTGCAAATATCCGAAGATCGTCAAAGGTAAGTGATTTAATCTATTGCTTTTCTGACTTTCGTGACCAATCTACTTGGCTGCTAGGTGTTTGTAATATTTTGTCTACTGAGAGAGATGTTCTTACATAAACGCTTATTATGCTTTCGCCAAAAAGCTGTATTGAAATCTGACACGCCAGGTGGATTAACAACAAGCCAAACTGTGTTTTGCTATATTGCACTTGTGATTTCATGAAAATTAAATATGTTTAGTAATTTAATTTGAATTTGGCAGGCTGCAATTCAGCGGGTGTTGATTAAAATGATCCCGCTAACGGGATGGGTGCATCAAGAAGTTAATGTCCCGTTGGTAGGATATTCATGATCGTAGCTCGTCTATTTTGTTATGCAATGATTGTACGTTGGCTAACAGGACTGATGGTAGAGGCCGATTACCCACTCACCCCAACTTACATCCCTGAAATATCTCTGTCTCCTTCTCTTGTGAATGACAGGGATGCTGGCCTTGTTGGGTGTCTGAAGTAAATCCTTAACATCCAACTCAAATCTTTGTCCAGTACGAGGTGACTAATCGCTGTCCTGATATTCAGAAGCTCTTCTCGGTAATAAGAGCCGGTGGCAGAAACATGTACAAAATAAGTTCCAAATAATGTGAAAAACCCCCACACAATAGCACAATTGTTTAAGAGCCATCTCCTCTGGAACCATCCAATGTATTTTAATGACATTGATGCTTTTATTACCGCCCCAATAGGTCCACAGACGACGCAATCACCATCACACTGCACACTGCCATATCCCATTTGGACAAGAGAAATACCTATGTAAGAATGCTGCTCATTAGCAATAGCTCAGCATTCAACACCATAGTACTATACAAGCTCATCATTAAGCTTGAGACCCTGGGTCTCAATCCTGCCCTGTGCAATTGGGTGCTGGACTTCCTGATGGGCTGCCCTCAGTTGGCGAAGGTAAGAAACAACATCTCCACTTCGCTGATCCTCAAGACTTGGGCCCCACAATGGTGCATGCTCAGCACCCTCCTATATTACCTGTTCACCCACGATTGCGTGGCCATGCACACAACCAGCTCAATCATCAAGTTTGCAGATGACACAACAGTATTGGGCTTGATTGCCAACAACGACAAGACAGCCTACAGGGAGGAGGTGAGGGCACTTCTCACTCAATGTCAACAAAACAAAGGAGATGATCGTGGACTTCAGGAAACAGCAGAGGGAACATCCCTCTATCCACATCGATGGGACAGCAGTGTAGAAGGTGGAAAGTTATCAGATCCTCGGCGTACACATCAGGGCGAATCTGAAATGGTCCACCCAGACAGACAGTGTGGTGAAGAAGGCGTAAGAGCACCTTTTCAACCTCAGGAGGCTGAAGAAATTTGGCTTGTCATCTAAAGCCCTCACAAAGTTTTAACTTGAGGTTGCCTGGTATGGCAACTGCACCGCTCGCAACCCTAAAGGCTCTCCAGAGGGTGATGCGGTCTGCACAACGCATCACTGGGGGCAAACTACCTCCCCTCCAGGATACCTACAGCACCCAATGTCAAAGGAACTGCTGCTCCAGTTTCAACTGTTCTGCATGCAGCTATGGAATCCTGACCTGTTCACCGGACGTGCTACCTGTCCCAGACCTGCTGTTTTCAACTCTCTAGAGACAGCAGGAGTGGTAGAGATACTATTAATGATCGGCTATGAAAAGCCAACTGACATTTACTCCTGAGGTGCTGACTTGCTGCACCCTCGACAACTACTGTGATTATTATTATTTGACCGTGCTGGTCATTTATGAACATTTGAACATCTTGGCCATGTTCTCTTATAATCTCCACCCGGCACAACAGCCAGAAGAGCCAGAAGAGGACTGGCCACCCCTCATAGCCTGGTTCCTTTCTAGGTTTCTTCCTAGGCATTGTTGCCAAAAAGTTCAATTTTGGTTTCATCTGACCAGAGCACCTTCTTCCACATGTTTGGTGTGTCTCCCAGGTAGCTTGTGGCAAACTTTAAACAACACTTTTTATGGATATCTTTAAGAAATGGCTTTCTTCTTGCCACTCTTCCATAAAGGCCAGATTTGTGCAATATACGACTGATTGTCTCCCACCTCAGCTGTAGATCTCTGCAGTTCATCCAGAGTGATCATCGGCCTCTTGGCTGCATCTCTGATCAGTCTTCTCCTTGTATGAGCTGAAAGTTTAGAGGGACGGCCAGGTCTTGGTAGATTTCCATTTCAATATTATCGCTTGCACAGTGCTCCTTGGGATGTTTATAGCTTGGGAAATCTTTTTGTATCCAAATCCGGCTTTAAACTTCTTCACAACAGTATCTCGGACCTGCCTGGTGTGTTCCTTGTTCTTCATGATGCTTTTTAAAGGACCTCTGAGACTATCACAGTGCAGGGGCATTTATACAGAGACTTGATTACACACAGGTGGATTGTATTTATCATCATTAGTCATTTAGGTCAACATTGGATCATTCAGAGATCCTCACTGAACTTCTGGAAAGAGTTTGCTGCACTGAAAGTAAAGGGGCTGTATAATTTTGCACGCTCAATTCTTCAGTTTTTGATTTGTTAAAAAAGTTTGAAATATCCAATAAATGTCGTTCCACTTCATGATTGTGTCCCACTTGTTGTTAATTCTTCACAAAAATACAGTTTTATATCTTTATGTTTGAAGCCTGAAATGTGGCAAAAGGTTGCAAAGTTCAAGGGGGCCGAATACTTTCGCAAGGCACTGTTCATAGCTATAGAGAACATACACAAATGCTATGGTAATTAAACATTTAAGTTTACACACTCCCAAGAACGTCATACATGATGTATCATTAGCTTCCCTACAGAAAAGCCACTAACCTTCACACATCTAGATGGCCGAGCGTTGTGGTTGTGGAGCCAGAGACAGCAGTGGGGTCAAACTGTAGAACACAGTTCCTATATTTTAATATAATAATTAATTGTTTTCAAACAACACTGCATTTTATATCTGGGATGCTCAGGATGACAAATCAGAGCAAGATTACTGAATTTAAGTACGTTATTTACCTTCAGATGTGAATGTATAAAACCAGTTGCCGTGATAAGTGTTTTGTTGTTGTGCACTGCCCTCAAACTATAGCATGATATTTTTTTTCTGTAATAGCTACTGTAAATTGAACACAGCAAGTTAGATTAACAATAATTTTAGCTTTCTGCCAATATAAGACATGTCTATGTCCCGGAAAGTTGGCTGTTGTATACAACGTTTCCTCGTCACATTATCTCATATTGAGCAACAACCGTTCTGGTTTAGGGAGACCGATCCTGAGGATAATGGATCTATATATATATATTTTTTAATAATCTTTGAGAACTAACTATCACCAAAATAAAAGCTAGACAGTCAGGGAGAATTGAAATTTAAAAAACAATGAATTTAGCTGTATTGATTTTGTTATTAAGCTTAAGCAAACCTCTAGTGACACCCATCCCGGATCCGGGAGCGTAATCATCGACTGACACGAATTAGCATAACGCAACGGACATAAATATTACTAGAAAATATTCCTATTCATGAAAATCACAAGTGATATATTGAGACACAGCTTAGCCTTTTGTTAATCACCCTGTCATCTCAGATTTTCAAAATATGCTTTACAGCCAAAGCAAGACCAGCATTTGTGTAAGTTTATCGATAGCCTAGCATAGCATTATGTCCAGCTAGCAGCAGGTAGCTTGGTCACGAAAATCAGAAAAGCAATCAAATTCAATCGTTTTACCTTTCATGAGCTTCGGATGTTTTCACTCACGAGATTCCCAGTTAGATAGGCAATGTTCCTTTTTTCCAAAAATATTATTTTTGTACGCGAAATAGCTCCGTTTGTTCTTCATGTTTGGCTGAAAAATCGACCGGAAATTGCGGTCACGACAACCCCGAAAAACATTCAAAATTAGCTCCATAATATCGACAGAAACATGGCAAACGTTGTTTATAATCAATCCTCAAGGTGTTTTTCAAATATCTATTCGATAATATATCCACCGGGACAATTGGTTTTTCAGTAGGACCGATTGGAAAAATGGCTACCTCTGTATTTTATGCGAGAATCACTCTGAGAGCCATCAGGTGACCACTTACACAATGTAGCCGCTTACGGGTATTCTTCAACATAAAGGCGTAAAACTACGTCACAATGCTGTAGACACCTTGGGGAATACGTAGAAAAAGTAATCTGGTTGATAGCCCATTCACTGCTCAATAGGGACGCATTGGAACACAGAGGTTTCAAAACATGAGGCACTTCCGGATTGGATTTTTCTCAGGCTTTTGCCTGCAATATCAGTTCTGTTATACTCACAGACAATATTTTTACAGTTTTGGAAACATGAGAGTGTTTTCTATCCTGAGCAGTCAATTAAATGCATATTCTAGCATCTTGTCCTAATGAAATATCCTGTTTACTTTGGGAAAGTTATTTTTCCAAAAATGAAAATACTGCCCCCTAGTCACAAGAGGTTGCAAAATAACTCAGCATTAGCCATGGCAAAATGCATGGAATTGCAGAAATGTAGCTATAAAACTGCAAAATGTTCTGTCAGCTCCATGGCAGAATATGTAGAATCACTGGAAATTTGCTTAAAAACGGCAAAAAAAACCTTGCAGGAAATTACCTTTAAAACTGCAAAAAAATGATCTCCTCTTGATGGAGAAATGTGTAGAATTGCAGGAAAACTGTTTTTAAACTTTTAAATTCTGCCGCTCCCGCTATGGTAATAAAATGTTTAAGTTTACTCACTCCCAGGAATGTCATACATGATGGATCATTAGCTTCACTATTGAAAATACACTAAAATGAGACACACCCCTGTGTAAATGTGTTTTGTAAAAATTTCTGTCCACATTTTTAAAAGTAGTCCTTAGAGTTTGGTATGGATATGGTTTGGTATGGTTTGTTGAACTTTGAAATCAATGTTTTTTGTTTGGTATGCATATTAAAGTCCCAGAGTAATTCCGTTACCATGGAGTTGCCCAAGTATGCCAGTGGTCAGGTAGGCTGATATTCATGTCCATTCATTCTAAATGGGAATTAATTATGATTTAGTCCACATTACCTAGTCTAAATTTAGTCTAATGCTTTAAGTGGCTCATAATTACATTGCTAAAGTAGACAGATAATTAGAAGGAAAACACTTTGTCTTCAGATCTACTGTAGACGGATGGCAATGCTGGCATTTGCATGCAGCTAATGTCTTAAATACCTTGCAATGCGGATGTTAGCTTGCTAAAATCCAGTGCTCTTCATAAATTTTTAGCTAAATCGATTGTTATACTTAATTAAATGTAACTCTGACAACATCACAATGATGACAAAAAATGGTTCTACTAGTTACTTAGCTCCTTTAGAAATGTTATCATAATTCCAGGCCACTATAATGTACTTTAGACCAAATCTTCCTCAACACCAATTGAGAATGCATTGAGTAGAACTGTCAGTTAGGCAGCATAGAACTTTCAGCAATGCAGTGAAACCCATGAATACAGTAGATGTTCTGCCTGCCTGGCTGTCTGCCTGTCGGTCTGTCTGTCTGTCTGTCTGTCTGGCAAGGGAATAAGAGAGAGGGGTTGCTGCAGCTGGCTTAAGGAGCCAACCCTCACACCAGGGAGCTCAGCCACAACCCAGTGAGAGAGAGGAGGGGAGGGGGTTGACAGAAGAGGATGGTGGGTGGAAAGGGATGGCTTTTGGTAAGGGGGATTGGCAGTTGGAAAGGGAAAGAGAGATATATACGGTTGGATGGACTGGCGGGCTGGCAGGCTACCTAAATATCAACAAAAAGAGGGGGAAAGAGATAATGTAGTTTAGCACACCTCTATTCAACCTAGAATATATGCTTTGTTAATGTGAAACACAACACTGTTGACTATACAATGGGCCATTGTGAAAACAAACAGAAATTAAAAACAAACAAAGTCATGCCCCCAGAGCTTTGTTCGTATGCGTCTTTCAACATTTGTCATTATAATAGAGTAGTCACCATAGAGTCCTCTGTCCATCAGAAAATGTGAAAATTGGAAGAGTCTTGTGTTAGCTGAGATTATGCTCTGTGGTTAAAATATAGTGCGGAATTTAACTGTCTCCCGCTTTCATGGGTGCATGAATACGGAATGTGTTATAGTAAGACTTTCCACCGTGATAACATGCCGATAAACTCGTCAGTCTTGTCCAGGTCCAGACTCCACATAGACCTGTTTGCCATAACAAATCACAGCTAACAAAGGTCTATAATGCAAATAGGCCATGCCATGTGCCATTCATATTGCTGTTGCACTACTGGACTGTGTTTACTGGCAGCAGAACAGTGCGACTTTGTTTACGTCATTTTTTAAAAAGCAGTACAAACAACCACAAAAAACTGAATGTTTTTATGCAAATAGACTTAACAAAAATATAAACGCAACATGCTTTCACTACTCAGGATGCAGACACAGGAGGTGGATAGTACAGTTCTCAGATAATTTATTAGAAACACAGGGCAGGCAAAGGGCAGGTCGGGGACAGGCAGAGGTTTGTGAACAGGTCAGAGTCAGGCAGGTACAGGACGGCAGGCAGGTTCGTGGTCAGGGCAGGCAGAGGTTCGTAATCAGGTCAGTGTTAGGCAGGTACAGCACGGCAGGCAGGCTCTAGGTTAGGGCACGCAGAATGGTCGGAATCGGGAAAAACGAGGAAACCGAACTTGAGAAACAGGAAGACGGGAAAGCATGCTGGTAAGACCTGACAAGACACGACAAACTCGCAACAGACAAACAGAGAACACAGGTATAAATACACAGGGGATAATGGGGCAGATGGGCGACACCTGGAGGGGGTGGAGACAAGCACAAAAACAGGTGAAGAAGATCAGGGTGTGACACATGCAACAATTTCAAAGATTTTAATGGCTTACAGTTCATATAAGGAAATCTGCTAAATAAATAAATTCATTAGGTCCTAATCTACGATTTTCAAATGACTGGGAATAAAAATATCCATCTGTTCATCACAGATACCTTAAAAATAAAAGGTAGGGGCGTGGACCACCATTTGTATCATGCAACCTGACACATCTCCTTCTTATAGAGTTTGATCAGGCTGTTGATTGTGGCCTGATTATGTTGTGTGACAAAACTGCACATTTTAGAGTAGCATTTTACTGTCTCCAGCACAAGGTGCACTGGTGTAATGATCATGCTATTTAGTCATCTTCTTGATATGCCACACCTGTCTAGGTGGATGGATTATCTTGGCAAAGGAGAAATGCTCACTAACGGGGATGTAAACTATTTTGTGCACAAAATGTAAGAGAAATAAGCTTTGTACGAATGGGAAATGTCTGGAATCTTTTATTTCAGCTCATGAAACATGGGATCAACACTTTACATGTTTATATTTTCAATGAATATAATTAACTCAGTTGTCTTACTTTTGTGAACTTTATATTGATCAAACAGCCAACAGGTAGGCTATCTATCCCGCAGTTGTCTATGTACAACAACAACGATGTTAGCCTGAGTCAGATGCGCTAAAAAATAACGGCGCTAGAGGGAGGGCTTCCATTTTACGGGTCCCTAACCAACTGTGCTATTATGTTTGTTTTGTCACATTGTTTGTAACTCTTTTTGTACATAATGTTGCTGCTACCATCTCTTATGATCGAAAAGAGCTTCCGGACATTAGAACAGCAATTACCTCAAACTGAACAAAGATTTTTTCTTTAATGAGTCCAACGTGAAGGATATACTGCTTTGTCGAGACAAGGCCCAAATCCCCATCATCAGCGTAAAGAAAATACGGACAAAAAAATTCATCCAATGGCATTGAGGAGTATACTTCTTCAGTCACTGGCATCATCAATAAGTGCATAAACGACTTCATCCCCACATTACCGTACGTACATTTCCCAAGCAGAAGCAATGGATTACAGGCAACATCCCAACTAGCTAAAGGCTAGAGCTGCCACTTTCAAGGAGAGGGACACTAAGCTGGATGCTGATTAGAAATCCCGCTATGCCCTCAGACGAACCATCAAACAGGCAAAGTGTCAATACAGGACTAAGATTGAATTCTACTACACAGGCTCTGATGCTCGTCAATTGTGGCAGGGCTTTAAAACTATTACATACCGTAATTTCCGGACTATAAGCCGCTACTTTATTCACACACTTTGAACCTCGCGGTTTATACAATGACACGGCTAATTTATGGATTTTTCCCGCTTTCACAAGATTCATGCCGCCAAAAAACTGAGCACCGTCACATAATGTGACGTAAATCGAGCGCGCTCAAACTTCCCATCATTCTGATTACGGTAGTAATTTTGTCACCCTCATCATGGCAAAGACACGAAGAAATGCATATGATGCAGCTTTCAAGTTGAAGGCGATCGATCTGGCTGTTGGAAAAGGAAATAGAGCTGCTGCATGGGAGCTTAGCCTTACTGAGTCGATGATAAGATGTTGGAAACAGCAGTGTGAGGAACTGACTCAGTGCAAAAAGACAACAACAGCTTTCAGAGGGAAGAAAAGCAGATGGCCCAAAGTATTTGCAGCCACTCGACATCAGTGTAAATCGTGCATTTAAGGTGGCGCTCCTTGTTCAGTGGGAGGCTTGGATGACAAGTGGGGAGAAATCCTTCACTAAAACGGGCCGAAGGGCGAAGAGCATCTTATGGTCAAGTCTGCCAGTGGGTCCTGACAGAGTGGACCATTGTCAAAATATCCACTATCATCAACGGGTTTGGAAAGGCTGGACTGCTGCGTGTTGAAGGGGCAGCATGAGCTCAGCGGGGTATTTGCCTCCGGATGAAAGTGACGAGAGCGACAATGAAAACGATCCAACATCGGATGAAGCAATTCTGAGGCTATTCAACTCCAACACCGAAGGAGATTACTTCAGTGGTTTCAGTGCACAGGAGGAGGAAGATAATGACCAATGACTTTCTTGGTAGGCTAATGTTTTAATTTTTGTTACAAGCTGTGTTTCGTTAAAGCCTATTTATTTTTGTTACAAGCCGTGTTTCGTTTAAAGGCTGTGTAAAGTTTATTTGTTTCAATGTACCGGTAGGCACCTGCGGCTTATAGACATGTGCGGCTTATTTATGTACAAAATACATATTTTTTAATAATTCAGTGGGTGCGGTTTGTATTCAGGTGCGCTTAATAGTCCAGCAATTACAGTACTACACAGGGAAACCAAGCCATGAGCGACTCAGTGACGCGAGCCTACCAGACAAGCTAAATGCCTTTTATGCTTGCTTCATGCAAGCAACATTGAAGCATGCATGAGAGCACCAGCTGTTCCTGATGACTGTGTAATCATCAGGAACAGCAGATCAAACAGGTCAACATTCACAAAGACGCGGGGTCGGACGGATTACCAGGATGTGTACTCAAAGCATGTGCGAACCAACTGGCAAGTCTTCACTGACATTTTGAACCTCTCCCTGGTCAAGTCTGTAATACCAAGATGTTTCAAACAAACCAGCATAGTCCCTGTTCCCAAGGATGTGAAGTTAACCTGCCTAAATGATTACCGCCCGTACCACTCACGTTGGTAGCCATGTAGTGCTTTGAAAGGCTGGTCATGGCTTACATCAACACCATCATGCCAGAAACACTAGACCCACTCCAATCTGCATACCACCACAACAAATCCACAGATGACACAATCTCAATTGCACTCCACACTGCCCTTTCCCACCTGGACAAAAGGAACACCTATGGGAGAATGCTGTTCATTTACTACAGCTCAGCATTTGTTATGAATCCCTTTGGCCCGGCAGTCTAGGGGGGGATGGTATCGAGACCCGTAACATAACTCATGCAAAATATAATAGTGACAAAGGAAAAGTGCGAATGAAAAACCACAGACAACTTAATTTACCGTCAAACATTCAGGGTTTATTTGAAAACTCACAGTATAGAGGGTGCAGGAAAAGGGGCTGAGCTGGACCCAAGGAAAGAAACAAATATAAAAAAACATCCCTAAGCTAGACTAGCCTACTACTATACAGCTAACTAACTAACCAAAAATAGAGTGGGTGGTCCGACCAGTTCTACCTAGTGTTCTTAGACAAAGTAGTCCTACGGGTAGTGTATGCCCACGGGCAACTTGTCTTGGTTCCCCCTTTTCCACCATCAAACACCATAACAAAAACAATACTCACAGGTGGGGACAAAGTGATATGGAGGTGCTAAAACAAACAAGAGAACTACCGAGAGATTGTATGACATAAAGATATTGACAGAGAGATTGAGCTCCAGATGAAACATGGGACACGGTTTTTAAACCAAGGGAAAGGGGATGTGATTGGGTAATGGAAACAGGAGGAGGTGAGTCTTCTGATTAGCAACTGATTGGGGAATGATGATTGCCACCTGTGAGGAGGGGAGAAGGATAGAAAAGAAACACACACACAAAGGATACACACACAGAATACCTGTATCCTTAACAGCCTTCAACACCATAGTACCCACAAAGCTCATAAATAAGCAAAGGACCCTGGGTCTGAACCCTGTCCTGTGCAACTGGATCCTAGACTCCCTTACAGGCCACCCCCAGGTATTGAGGGTAGGAAATAACACCTCCATTTCGCTGATCCTCAAAACAGGGGCCCCACAGGGGCGCGTGCTCAGCCCCCTCCTGTACTCCCTGTTCACCCATTACCTCGTGGACACGCACGCCTCCAACTCAATCATCAAGTTTGCAGATGACACAACAGTAGCCTATAGAGAGGAGGTCAGAGACCTGGCAGTGTGTTGCAAGGACATCAAACTCTCCCTCGATGTCAGCAAGACAAAGAGGCTCATCGTGGAGTACAGGAAACACAGGGCAGGGCATGCCCCCATTCACATCGACAGGGCTGTAGGGGAGTAGGACAAGAGCTTCAAGTTCCTTGGTTTCCATATCACTAAGGACTTATCATGGTTCAAACACACCAACACAGTCATGAAGAGGGCACGGTAACGCCTCTTGCCCCTCAGGAGGCTGAAAATATTAAAAAGTTCTACAGCTGCACCATTGAGACCATCTTGACTGGCTGCATCACTGCTTGGCAACTGACTGTAAAGGCACTACAGAGTTCATCACTGGGGCCGAGCTCCTGCCATCCCGGATCTCTATACCAGGCGTTTTTTTATTCAAGTGTCAGAGGAAAACCCTAAAAATTGTCAAAGACTAGACTCCAGCCACCCAAATCATAGGCTGTTCTCTCTGCTAGCACACGACAGGCGGTACCGGAGCGGCAAGTCTGGGATGAAAAGGCTATGGAACAGCTTCTACCCTCACTACAGAAGAGTTAATCAAATGGCTACTCAGACTATTTATTGACCCCCTTTTCTTCCCACTGACCCTCTTGCACTCGCTCTATGCACACTCACACTACAATAACGCTCCAACACACACACACACACACACACACACACACACACACACACACACACACACACACACACACACACACACACACACACACACACACACACACACACACACACACACACACACACACACACACACACACACACACACAGAGATACGTATAACATACTCATTTGTGTTAACGTCCATCTCTTAACAGAGTTCTGGCTTCCTGATTTGTGAATTAACCTTTGGTATTAAAGGTCTTGAGAGCTCACACACACAGACACACATACACACACACAGGTCCATGGCTAACTGACTCCAGGCATGGCCGGAGCACCAGGGTGACAATTAGCATGACCTTAGAAATGCCACCGCTGCCACCTACCCTAAAACTTTTCTGGACACCTCCCCCTTTTACCCCCTGATGTGCAGAGGTTACCCCTCACTAGGAGTGTGTATGGATTGAGGTGGCACCCTAGCCCTTGCCCTGGTCCTCCAAGGCCACGCTAGGAACCCTGAAAGGGGTTTTGGGGGTCTCCAGGGTCTATGTGTGGTCTCCCTGTGTCTTAACCCCATATTAACATTCCCCGAGTGGGGAAGGCAAGGAGAGGCTGGGCGTGTGTAGTGTGGGGTGGGGTGGGCGATTATAAAACTGATCAGGGACTGATTCGAGCTCTTTGACTTTATGGTTCTGGTGAGTGGTAAGGATATGATTGACTAACAGTCTCTATGCTTATGCTACGCACGCATGCACACACACAAACACACTGTACCACATTTTACAGTATCCAATACTGTTTCTGTAATATTTTTTACCACTGCTTTTACGGTAACTTATAGGCAACTGGCTGCCTGTAATGTTTTGTTTAATTTTTTATTTCACCTTTGTTTAACCAGGTACTGTAGGCAGTTGAGGACAAGTTCTCATTTACAACTGCGACCTGGCCAAGATAAAGCAAAACAGTGTGACAAAAACAACACAGAGTTACACACAGTAAGTCACATAAAACAACAGTACAGTGCGTTATTGTAATATTTTTACGTAATTGTAATGAATGGCCGAATGGATGAAGGAATTAATTAATACAATTCATTTTGGGGAGACGGTGTTTATATTTTACAATATTTTACCATAATTGAATGAGATTAATGCAAGTACATTGGTTGCTAGGTAATGTGTTTACATATTACATCATATCAATGAATGCCTCTAGAAATGCAGGCAATGTAAAAGTCCAAATGTTGGTCTGTTATATCACATGCACTTATAGAGGCCTTGAAAACGACTTCCAAACTGTCAGCGACTACAGGGCAAAACAGACCCAAGGACATGGCAAGTACTAAACCATTAAAAGCTTGAGCACTATCAATGAAGCGTTCTACAAATGTAGTCTCTTACAAGGCACACCTCAAAATATGTTCATGCCAGAAACAACAATAGTGGTCAAGGTTTTTGACGCTCCAATAATACAGTACAGTTCTGAATACTGCGGGGTGAAATAACAGTACCATTCGAAATACAGCAATATTTCCATGCATAAAACATTTTCCCACAATGGACCATAATTCACAAAATGTGAAAACCTTATTCTGAAAATGTTGTCAGTTGCCAACCCCTTCTTTCTTTGAAATTGATGGTATAATTAAATGTTTACGCCTATAATCACCCAGAGTGCATTGCCATTGAAGACATTTTACTGCCAATAATTATATAATAATCAGTTATATTGTATAATATTGTAAAAACAAGAGTTTTACAGTGCACCCCCCCACCCCCACACACACACCACCACCACCTACACTCCCTGAAATGTCAGGAGAAGCACCAGTAGCCCCGTGGCTCTCCCCCCCTTCTCCCTCCTCTCTCCGGTATGGTGTCATGCTGGGCTGGTATTTCTGTTAGCTTGAATGGCTCCCTGACATGGTGTTTTATTTGGATTAGCAAGTTTCCATTCAAATCAATAGAGAGGCTACTAGAGAGCCTGATGGAGAAGGATAGCGGAGCTCCAATCTACCCTGACATGAACAACATGTGTTTACATTGGTGTGCTGGAGCAAATGAGAGAGGAAGAGATAGAGAGAGACAGACGGGGTGAAGGAGAAGGTCATGCACTTCTCTTTTCAGGTCATTGCCTGGGAAATTGTCGTTTTGGAAGAACAATGAAAACTAATAATTGAATGGGTTTTGTTACAAGGAGCTGGATGTGTTTTTAACATGGGTTCCATTTTCTCCCGACTGATACGCTGAATTAGCAATATGTATTATGCTTTCTTATCAGTATTAATATGTGCTACATTAGGACCTCATAGATACTTTATGTACACAATGGAGGGTGTTTTTCACAGGAATACCTAAATATTTGTAACAATGGTCTTGAATAAGTCCAAATAAAAAATAAGATTGAGTCTTGCTGGGTCCTGCTTTATGTTCGTATTCTTATATTTTCTTATTGTTGTTGCATTGTCATCAAGGAACATGCAAGTCAGCATTTCGTTGGACGGTGTATGGCATGTGTATACTGTACATATGACTAATAAAACATGAAACTTGACTGAAAAACACAAAAAAATGACTTGTGTTTGAAAATTACTTTTCTAATAATTTAGCCAGATACTGTGAATGTCTGACGTGTTTTTAGCACATGGAAGTAACATTTGTCTGCAAAATCATACACTTGTCTGTAAAATTTCCCAAGTCAATACTGTAATGAACACAATGGGAGACAGAGAGCTGGTTTCAAGTGCAGGGCACAGCAGGTGTTTATTTGCAAAGGACCACAGGAGGAGGCAGGTAGCTGGGTCTATGGCAGGCAGAAGGTCATACATAGGGGTCCAAAAGGCAACATTACAGGCAGGGAAAAGGATAGTAACGTTGTCCGGGAGATCAGGCAATAGGTTGATAACAGGAAATCCAAAAGGCTTCGTTAGTAAGGCGGGCAAAAACTATCATACATGTGAGGATTCAACTACAGGAAAACCAGAGCTTTGAATAGAAGTGTGTCACAAAACAAACAATACCTAACAATGATGGGATGCAAAGAACTGAACTAAATAGCGTGTGATAATAACATACAGGTGTGTGAATAGGTGATCAGAATTCAGGTGATTGGGATCTGGAAAGTGCGCTGCGTACAGGGGATCTATGTGTTTGATAGTGTGAGATGGAAAGTGGGCTGGAAAGTGAACTGCGTTCAGGGGATCTACGCGTTTGAGAGGGCGAGTTTCAAGCAGACATTACAAATGTTGCCTTTTCGGTTAACTGGTCCATAATTATCTTTGAGATTATACAGTAATTCATAAATACTCTACATACAGTCTCTAAACCAACTTGAAACAAGGATTTAAGTCAAGTAAGCTAAGTATCTAAACAGTGGAAATAAATTATACTGCGATCGGTCATGGTGAGAGGGCGATCTTTCTGACCAACATTAGCATGCAGCGTAAATGAAAACACTGAAACCCAAAGTGTCTCCTGCCGCTTTCTGTCGCAGCCGGCAGCCCCAAACAAAAAAACAAGAAGGAATTTAGGAGTAAACATGAAGAGGAAGCTGTTTTTCCTCGGATCACTTATCTCCCAGCATCAACCAGGGAATCTAATAAAATGTAATCAGAGTGAAATGGGAGTTAAGTGGAGGGGAAAGAGCTGAAAATTCACCTTCATTTGGTTGGACGACAGATGGGGGAAGTCCAGTCACTCATTAGGTCATTGATATGCATTGCATTATGTCGCAGCCCTCTCCTCTACACAACCACCTCCTCACCTCTTCTCCAAGACAATCAACAGCTTTAACACCTTTGTTTTTAATTTAATTAAAGGTGTGATTGTCAAGGCGAAAACTTAATTTACACACGAGCTTGCAGACTCACACACACACACAGGTCAGTGTAGAGGCAGGACATCCAATTAGTCTTTTTAAATAATTACAGTATGGGTAACACAGAAGAGACAGGGATTCTCATACGTGACAGTAAAACTGTCTAGCTATTTGAAACTTTTGAAATGTAACTATTTTAGCATGTAGAGGCACTTCGGGCTTGATTCAAACTGTATCACTGAAGCGTTACAATAGCATTTTGAAGGTCATTTCCGATTGAGCCGACATATGGGTTTCTATGAATACAGTATAAGGGGCAATGTTTGATGTAAGGGTTAACGTTTCTAAATGGTTTGATATACATTTAAATATGATTTTCTTGCAGCTTCTTATATGTAGTTACAGGAATAAGAGTGCAGATAGGAAAAACGAGACCATGACTCTTAGCAACCACAAAACATCTACTTGTCATTCAAAATATCACATGAAATTTGGACACTTTGTCACGTCTGCTTTCTGCTCCCCCTCTCTGGCGCTCGAGGTCGCCAAGCTGCTCATCATTACGCACACCTGTCACCATCGTTATGCGCACCAGCGCTTCATCGGACTCACCTGGATTCCATCACGTCGTTGATTGCCTCCCCTATATCTGTCACTTCCTCAGTTTCATTCCCCTGGCTGCATTGATGCTGTTTTGTTTCTCTTGTCCAGACGCTGTTCTTGTTAAGTTTCATGTCTATTTATTAAATCCTTACCCTGCATTTGCTTCCCGTCTCTCAGCGTCTGTGGTTACGGGAATTGTTACAGAATGCAGACATCACAATTTGAAGCATCAGGGATTTATTTGAGTATTTTTTTTGGTGACTTCAGGTGCCGCTGCCGAAGCAACAGGGGTTGCCTCAGCTGTCTCGAGAGGCTCACCAAGCCTCGGTTTGCTCGGCAGGCTCCCACACCCCACCAGGTGAGATCTTGCATGGAGCCCCAGACCGAGGGTGATTGACCGTCATCTTGAACTTCTTCCATTTTCGAATAATTGCGCCAACAGTTGTTGCCTTCTCACCAAGCTGCTTGCCTATTGTTCTGTAGCCCATCCCAGCCTTGTGCAGGTCTACAATTGTATACTTGATGTCCTTACACAGCTCTCTGGTCTTGGCCATTGTGGAGAGGTTTGAGTGTGTGGACAGGTGTCTTTTATACAAGTAAAGAGTTCAAACAGGTGCAGTTAATACAGGTTTGTTGGAGAACAGGAGGGCTTCTTAAAGAAACTAACAGGTCTGGGAGAGCTGGAAATGTTACTGGTTGGTAGGTGATCAAATACTTATATCATGCAATAAAATGCAAATTAATTACTTAAAATCATACAATGTGATTTTCTGGATTTTTGTTTTAGATTCCATCTCTCTCAGTTGAAGTGTACCTATGAAAATTACAGAAGTAGGAAAACCTGCAAAATCGGCAGTGTATCAAATACGTGTTCTCCCCACTGTATATAAATATATGCAAAATGTAAAAAACTAAATTTGTGGATTCATTTAAAAAAAAAGGAATAAACAAAACGTTAAAACAAATGATCAAAATGTACACAGACCATAATCTTACCTAGGGAATCTTGACTTAATGTTGTCCACATAGTACGCTAATTGTCTTGACCACCTTAACAGACTCCAATATGTTCTGTCATTCCTCGAGATCAACATTAATTCCAGCAGTTTGGCTGTTGTTAAATTGTGTGCAGTATCACACAAGCTCTTTATCAAAATACTTTCCTGAATCAGCTGATGTTGCCTATAATGTCCCCACATAACGAAACAGCTATACATCAAACGTGCATCAAACAACTATTATGCGTGACTATTGTGCAGGTAATGTCAGAATGCACACACTGTTCCAAAATGTGATATATAATGTGTTATGCAACAGGACACGTAACCCATGCTGCCCTCAAACCAAGGCACATCGCCTGCTAATTATCTATAGGCTATGTTTCAACTTGTCAATTTCAAATGATTTTCTAACAAGTTATTTTCTCTAACAATAGCTTGAATTGAGGTCTGTTCCATTAATTCACATGGAAGTAGCCCATTTCACTGTTTACATTTGAGGCATTACTGAGCCAGACAAACTTCTCTCTTCGAGAGCCCAAACAGTTCCCCAGTGTTTCCCCAGATCTCCACTCAGAACAGAACCTTTCACCCCCTTGCACATTTTACGGCTGGTGCCCGCATTGCCTTTGTTTTTGTTTTCCTTACCAATAATAACTTTGGACATGTGTGCATTCCTATTAAAGTAAGTGCCTTATTACGTTATCATTATAGTTTCTGTATATTAGTGTCGTTTCTACTTTAGCACACAGTATGTATGTATGGGGCATAACGTATTTACTGTTGACAAATCATGCATTCCGATTCTTGCATAGAATTTATAATTGACACATACTGTATGATGTGTGCAAAATACTTTTTTGAAGGTTGTATTGATTACGATGAGCTAATGCTAAGCTACTTGCTAGCTATGTGTGGCACCATGTTTGACATCATTCAATGTATTCTGGTTGTCGTGTAAACGTCTGTTATAACAAAACGAGGTAAAGGGATGGTTTACTCATCTTCCTGAAGTGAATGATGGAAGTGAATGATGGTAGATGACACGCATGCATATTGCAAACAGACCCAACTCATCTTGTAAACTCTTATCTTTGGTTGACTCAAAAAAACAAACATGGCGGAGCGCACAAACTAAATAGTTGTCACGCCCTGGTCTTAGTATTTTGTTTTCTTTATTTTGGTCAGGCCAGGGTGTGACAAGGGTTATTTATGTGGTGTGTTTTTGTCTTGGGGTTTTGTAGGTTATGGGATTGTGGTATAGTAGAGTTGTCTAGGTAAGTCTATGGTTGCCTAGAGTGGTTCTCAATCAGAGGTAGGTGATTATCGTTGTCTCTGATTGGGAACCATATTTAGGCAGCCATATTCTTTGAGTGTTTCATGGGTGATTGTTCCTATCTCTGTTTGCAACAGATATGGCTGGTTAGGTTTTTCACGGTACGTTTAGGGTTTTGTATTGTTCGTTATTATCTCTACTAAAGATGTATCGAAATAACCATGCTGCAGTTTGGTCCGCCTCTCCTTCGACAGGAAACCTTAACAATAGTCTTTTACTAAATTATTTTGTTCACTGGTGAGCTCACCCGTGATGTGATGAATTGTAAATAGTCTTTGCTTTTAGCTAATTCATATTATGGTTTCTGTCAGCTGAGAGTTAGCTAAATATGACCGCTTGTGTTGCTTCACTCTTTTCTCAGTTAGCACTATGACTAATGTAGCATACATTTTCCAGTTTGTTTGAGAATTGTGTTATGCTGTAGCTACTTCTGTGATTGTCTGAACATTGCATCCAAAAGTAAACTGCTCACATTGAGGACATAACCTCGTAAAGACTGTGTTTGTGCAAAATGTTTCTGTTAAACTGTGTGGCCAGCTCAAACACTGACGGTTGCGTCAAGCGTAACTGGACATATTAAAAATGTGTTTTAATCACACCTGAGCGTACGCTACAGAGACCACTATACAATGATCACACCCGTGTGTTTGTGTCAAAGGGTTAATGACAGTATCCATTTGTTTTATTAATCATATTAAAGTTACTCTTTCTGTTTGAAGCATTTTTTTACAATCACATACATTATTTTGGGTATATGTGCCTATGAATTTTTTTTCAAAACATAACATAGGGAGATACGAAATGTTAACTCAGAGTACACTTCTGAGATATTGTCACGCCCTGACCTTAATTTGCCTTTTCTTTATTTTGGTTAGGTCAGGGTTTGATAAGGGTGATGTGTGTTTTTGTATTGTCTAGGGTTTTTTGTAAGTCTATGGGTTTACTAGTCTAGGTATTTATGTTTCTATGGTTACCTAGATTGGTTCTCAATTAGAGGGAGCTGTTTATCGTTGTCTCTGATTGGGAACCATATTTAGGCAGCCATATTCTTTGGGTAATTCGTGGGTTATTGTCTATGTGTTAGTTGCCTGTGTCTGCACTTATCATATATAGCGCCACTTTCTTTTTGTTGTTTTTGTAAGTTTAGTGTCCGTCTTCATTAAAAGTAACATGTATTCACATCACGCTGCGCCTTGGTCTCCTCCGTACAACGAATGTGACAGATATCCGGGAATTTCAAAGGATATAACAACAAACATCAGTGTCATAAATGTAAGGGAGGAAAAGTAGTATTTTGTCACACGATTCTATTCAAATCTTTGAAAACTTAAACAGGTTTTTGATTCAGCTCATGAATTACATTGAATATATGTTCACACTTTGTCTTAATATCTTAACAAATTATTAATAATTACTCTTTAACAGCTCAAAATAGTTGTCTACTACCCTAGTTTATAGAAATACCCATATGTGTTTACTGTGATTGCAGTCTCCACTGATACGGGAACATTACCTTTAAATTTCAATCCGTCTGTAATGCTGAGTGTCCGCAATATGGATTGAATAGCGCCCTTAGTCTCTTATCCTTGCTCCTGGTAGAATTTGGCCTTAGGGCACAGATAGGATCAGCTTACTCTCCCCATATCCATTGGAGGTGAAGAGCAGAACTGACCTTAAAGCAGTGTCTTGGGGAACTTGATCAGATATGATCTAATATCACAGTGGGACAGAGGTGTTGGAAAAGCACCATAGGGAAATGGATGGGATTTTGTTTGGGGAACGTGGAGGGTGATTGAGAGGGGCAACCCTATAGCATGCCAGAAATGGTATCCACGAGTTCATCTGACTCTGGGGAAGTAGATAAAATGCCTCATTGCTAAAATCCCGAAGTATCCCTTTAATTAATGTTTTTTTACTTGGTCTGTAGCACCATTAGCCAAATAGGTGACAGTAAATTGCATTGTATTGTGTTGCATGATGCAAGAAAGCACTTTAGAAAATAGAATTCATTTTTACTACCATGCAGAGAACTAGACAATGTAGACCTATTGGCTTACTGGCATATTCAAGCCTGTCTCAAAATACAACATTGACCTTAAATATACACAAGATTTTAACCTGACTCACTTTTCAGACAGCTTCAAATGTAGGAAGCAGTAATTCCCCCATTGCTGACCAATACTTACCTATAACTTGGCAATAACTCACTAACTTGCAAAGAATGTCAACAAATGTGTGCTCTGCGCTCTGATCTAAAAAGCACATCCACTGGCAGGTGATTGAAAAACTGCTACCGGTCAATAGAATTCTTATTGGATGCGCTCTGGCTCTGTTTACAACAAAATCACAGACTCAATCTTGCAAAGTTAGATTTGTTTTGGTTTGTTGTGTTGAAAAGAGGCTGATATTATGCTGATTCCATCATATTAGAGAAAAACATTGATCTATATTGCAAACTAATGGGGCAAACTGTGAAATTCAATCTCAGTCTCTGCACGGACTGGCATTTCGTCTGTGTGGCAGTTGTGGAGGAAGTCTGCGGCTGCTCAGGCACGCAGTTTAGAGGACACACACACACACACACACACACACACACACATACACATACACATACACACACCTCAATCCCAACACAGTGACATACAGGGATTCCAGTCAGACCCAGTGCCTTGTTGCATGATCAGCAGACCAAAGAGACACACAGTTGAGGATAGTAGGATCAGTGAAATGAGCTGTCTTTATGCCACCCCTAGATCTGCCATTTGGTTAGGGTCCCATACATGGGTGAATGAGTGATCCTGGTGGTAGTCTGGCCGGTTGGCAGATCCCCAGTTATAGTGAGTGATATGAAGAGAGAGAAGAGAGAGAGAGGGAAAGACAGTGAAAGAGAGAGAGAGCACCAGGTGAGAGGCAGTAGATTAAATTCCAAGCCCTTCATTTCCTGGAGAAAAGAAATCACCATATCTAATACAGTAGTTGAAACTCCTGCTGTATGCTTACCTATGTCAAGTGTGATTGACAAACGTGCTGCAACAAAACCAATGAACCTTATGGACAGTTGAAACACTTGAAACACTGGTATATGTCATCTGTCTGTAAACTGTACTATATATCGATTGAATCAGTCTTCTGTCGGCATCTTGACAAAGTATTTTGCACTTACAGTGAAAATCATGGACTGTAGCGGAGACACCTGAAACCCCACCTCTTTAAGGAATACCTAGGATAGGATAAAGTAATCCTTCTCACCCCCCTTAAAAGATTTAGATGCACTATTGTAAAGTGGCTGTTCCACTGGATGTCATAAGGTGAATGCACCAATTTGTAAGTCTCTGGATAAGAGCGTCTGCTAAATGACTTAAATGTACATATTCATTTGTATTTGAGTTTGACTTGAATGGGTCAACAAGTGTAACTTGGTAAAAAACAATAATTGCATTTTAGCATTCTGTCATAAAGAGGACATATTTAACTGAATAAAAATAAGTTTCCCATCTCAAGAGGTCAAATAAATATAAAAGAGCATAGTATGTGTTAATTAGGTGCCAAATATAGTAACAGGGTTGACCATGACAAGGGGAATTGAAGCTTGTTGTGTGCAACAGGGAGTGGCAATTGAATTCAAGCTTCACAAAAAAACAATAATGAATTTTTTCAAACATATGTAGCCTGTCTATGTTTGGGTAACAGAGTTGACGTGTTATGATCGACCCTCTCAGTTTTCCACCACAAAATGCCAGAAAAGTGGCAAAAAGAGTAGAACCAGCTCACCTGCTTTTACTCTGATTGAACATGTTCAACATTTCTTTAAAAAAAATGAAATCGAAAGTTTCAGCATAAATTAGAGTTTAGTTCATGTAACAGGATGACAAAATAAGGCACAGACATAGATCAATCACTAATCACATTAAATAAATAATCATCTTCAGAAATGACTTTTCAAAACAACAAAATAACTAGGGCTTTACAATGATGGTGAAACATGGAGACATTTCGGGATTAAGTTGGTTAACATCTTCCTAGATGTCACAGGGTTGATGGAGGGACGTCAAAATACAGAATTTTTACACTTTAACAAGCCTCAGATTTTTTGAATTCTCAACATGGTCTATATTAAATGGCACTTCATTTGATATAATAGACTTCCAAAATGCAATATTGGTGCACAATTAGTACTTAAAATATGAAAAGGATGCAAATGGAACCCATTTTGTGTAATGACCAAGGTATTTTATTTATTCCAAATAATATCTGGAAGCTTGTGGGGCTAATATTCAGTTTTTTTTGTTGCTGTAGTGGATCCCTGAAAGTCAGTGTAGCGCTGGAATATCATGGAAAGTGTCACACTCCAGTCAAGCAGTCACTTATAAACAGCTTATAAGCTTTCGCCCTCATACGTTCAGTGATACAGTAGGTTTTTCGCTCTCTTTAGCTTCATTTACCTTTTTATCTTTGGAAAGTATGAGAGTAACACTAATCTGCCAAACATTATGAGAGAGGCTGGCTTAGTCTACCATTGTAGGTTTTAAAGCCGCTTTATCCAATTGTTAATACCGTGGAAAATATTCCACAATGGAAAATGCCAGGGCCACTGGCTTAGAGAATTATTAGTGTGATGAGGTAGATACAATTGTAGACCTGCACAAGGCTGGGATGGGCTACAGGACAATAGGCAAGCAGCTTGGTGAGAAGGCAACAACTGTTGGCGCAATTATTAGAAAATGGAAGAAGTTCAAGATGACGATCAATCACCCTCGGTCTGGGGCTCCATGCAAGATCTCACCTTGTGGGGCATCAATGATCATGAGGAAGGTGAGGGATCAGCCCAGAACTACACGGCAGGACCTGGTCAATGACCTGAAGAGAGCTGGGACCACAGTCTCAAAGAAAACCATTAGTAACACACTACGCCGTCATGGATTAAAATCCTGCAGCGCACGCAAGGTCACCCTGCTCAAGCCAGCGCATGTCCAGTTCCATCTGAAGTTTGCCAATGACCATCTGGATGATCCAGAGGAGGAATGGGAGAAGGTCATGTGGTCTGATGAGAGAAAAATATAGCTTTTTGGTCTAAACTCCACTCGTCTTGTTTGGAGGAAGAAGAAGGATGAGTACAACCCCAAGAACACCATCCCAACCGTGAAACATGAAAGGATGCTTTGGGACAGGATGACTGCACCGTATTGAGGGGAGGATGGATGGGGCCATGTATCGCAAGATCTTGGCCAACAACCTCCTTCCCTCAGTAAGAGCATTGAAGATGGGTCGTGAATGGGTCTTCCTGCATGACAACGACCCGAAACACACAGCCAGGGCAACTAAGGAGTGGCTCTGTAAGAAGCATCTCCATGTCCTTGAGTGGCCTAGCCAGCCTCCAGACCTGAACCCAATAGAAAATCTTTGGAGGGAGCTGAAAGTCCGTATTGCCCAGCGACAGCCCCGAAACCTGAAGGATCTGGAGAAGGTCTGTATGGAGGAGTGGGCAAAAATCGCTACTTACAGTGTGTGCAAACCTGGTCGAGAGCTACAGGAAATGTATGATCTCTGTAATTGCAAACAAAGGTTTCTGTACCAAATATTAAATTCTGCTTTTCTGATGTATCAAATGTCATGTCATGCAATAGCATGCAAATTAATTACTTAACAATCATACAATGTGATTTTATGGATTTTTGTTTTAGATTAGTCTCACACAGTTGAAGTGTACCTATGATTTAAAAAAAATGACAGACCCCTACATGCTTTGTAAGGAAACCCTGCAAAATCGACAGTGTATCAAATACTTGTTCTCCCCACTGTATGAGCACATAATCCTCAATACTGCACTACACTTCAAACGAGAATAATATGTTTGACAACTGTGTTGAACCAGTGGGTGCGTACTCTATATCTTATTATATTTAATGGATTCTCTGAGCTCTCATCTAAGGCTATTTCCGAGGTCTGCCATTTGTTGTGCCTTATCAAGATATTTATCTATGTTTTCATTGAGTATTCTGCTGTGTTTTGAAAATAGGTTATTCACAGGAGGACAATGGGGTAAGGTTTTCCCCCACCCTCTGTCATGGTCCCTCTAGGGACCCTACCCACCTCTTCCCAATTCTCACCTACTTCAGTCTTCTGTCATGTGTGTTTCGCATGTCACAACATTCACGTGTTACACTTTACCTCAATTTGATGTGTGATATGCAGGGCAAAACAAACAAAAAAATGAAACCTCACCACCCTCTCCCCTCCTCCGCTATCCACCCACCGCCCCTCTGCAATTGCAAATTTCACTTCCACCCAAAACTGATGGGCATTCTCTCCAAGAACAAACAAAATCAAAAGGGAACTCTGCTTTCAGCTTTTAATTCCAGTCCCCCAAGTGTCCTGCTGGCAGCATAATGATTACATTGAAAGGCTATGAAAATGGCAGGTTAATTCAAACTCCAAGGCTTTTTCTTCTCCTTTCTCCTCCTCCTCCTGTCCTTCACCCTTCCTCCCAACATCAGGTGAGCTATTCCACTCCTCCACTCGCCCATGTACTCTTTCTACTGTTATTCATCCTTTTAGAAACTCTGTCCATCCCCAATCAGTGTGTTTCCTTTAAGTTTTGGAATAGCGTAACAGTGAGCCTGGAGAGAGGAACAATGACCCCCCCAATCTCTGTGGTTCTCTGCTCCCAGAAGGAACCTCCTGGCTGGGATTGTCATGCGATGAGGAACCCCTGAAACAAAGGGCCATTATGGGCTGTGCTTCTCTGAGGCTCCCCAGGAACACAGCATTGTTTTGGGATCCCTAGGAGTGTTTGTGTATGGGCCCCAGTTCCTCTTCCTCTATCCTCCTCCCCCATTTTCACAACTAACTTTACCATACAGGATCATATAAGCCAGTGATACACGGAATAAGTAAAAGTATCCGTAATATTGTGGCAGTCTGTGGCAATGACATTCTATTTTGGAATCTTGCTCCAATAAAATGTTCTTAGATTACCTGAAACTTGCTAGGGTTATCCCACTCCACAAGATAGGTAGTAAGGTAGACCAAGGTAACTACAAACCTGTATCTATTCTGGGAGTCCTATCCAAAGTCCTGGAGAATATGATCTATGAGAAATTGACATGTACATATCCAATAATGCTCTGATGTGTGATTTGCAGTCCGGTTTAAGGAAGTCACATTCAACTTTTTCATGTTTACTGTATTTCACAGACCTCATTAGGAAAGAGATTGATGATGGAACAGTCTGTGGGATGGTGTTATTGGAACTTTAGAATGCCTGTGATACAGTGGACCCCCAGATATAAGCTAAGGGCCCTAAGTTTAGCAGCATCAGAGGGTTGATGTCAATGGTAGCTTATCAGAAGCCAGGTTAATCAGCTGTGTAGTGCCACAAGGAAGTGTTTTAGGGCATCTATCTATCTATACTGTATGTATATATTATATGAAATCAGCTTGTTCTTGTCTACTGTTTTTATTTGTTTTTGGTCTCTCACAAAGGCAAGAGTATGGTTGAGAGCCAGCTTAGTGCAGAACTGATGAGTATCAGTAACTGGCTGTCAGACAACAAGCTGTCATTTGGGGAAAACAAATGCATTTAGTTCTAAGATTAGGCTAGGTAGATCATCAGGCTTTAGAGTCACGGTTAGTGACACAGTGATTGCAAGCAGTTAGCCGGGGGGGAACGCTGCACCTCACAGACCAGGCTCTCTATACCAAAGATGACTGCAGCCGCGAGACAGGGGGTAGGGAGGGCGGTTTTGGGGTCAGACGATGTAGCAACATACTATACAGACGTGAAAGTGAGTCAGGCTTCAAATTCTTGGACCCAGGGCAGTAGGAGATAGTCAAATTGAACCAAGTGAACAACAGGGCCCATTGAGCCTACCTTGAGTTGAGGCGCTTAGCTGTGTGGAGATTTTTAAGGTTCTTATGGTCAGCCCACTGCCCCTCTAACCAGTGCCTCCCCTCCTCCAACGCCATCTTGACCTCAAGTAGTTCTAGATTTCCCATGGTATAGTCCCTCTCAGCAGGGTTAAGACGGTGGGAAAGGAAAGCACATGGATGTAGCTTTTGGTCCTGGGCAGAACGCTGGGCCAGGACGGCCCCCACTCCAATGTCTGAGACGTCGACCTCCACCACGAGAAGATGGGACGGATCCGGATGGATTAAGATGGGAGTTGTAGTGAATTGGTGCTTGAGGTCAGAGAACGCCCAGTCAGCTGCTGGAGACCACTTGAACGGAACCTTGGGAGAGGTGAGTGCTGAGAGGGCGGAAGCCAGGGTGCTGTAACCCCCCAGATGAAACGGTGGTAGAAATGAGCAAACCACAGGAAACGTTACAGTTGCACTTTGGATGTGGGTTGAAGCCAATCCACCAACACTCTCACCTTGTCAGAATCCATCTGAACATTTCTTGCAGTGATAACATATCCTAAGAAGGAGATAGTGGAGTGATGGAAATCACATTTCTCGACTTTAACAAGGACGTGCTCTTGAGCTGAATGGGAAAAAAACAAGGATGTCGTCAAGGTAGACAGACATGAACCGGTTCAACATGTCACGGAGCATATGGTTGACCAGGGTCTGGAAAACTGCGGGAGCGTTGGTCAGTCTGAATGGCATAACAAGGTACTGGTAGTGCCCGCTAGCAGCGTTCCATTCGTCTCCTTCCCGTATATGAACCAGATGGTAGGTGTTCCGAAGGTCCAATTGTCGCCCCCTGGAAAGGTTCGAAAGCCGAGGAAATTAGTGGTAGAGGGTAACAGTTTTTAATTGGGATGTTATTAAGGCCCCAATAGTCGATACACAGGCGCAGGGCATTTGTCCTTCTTCTCTTCTCTTTCCTTCCACAAAGAAGAACACTGCACCGGCAGGGGAAGCAGATGGACAAATACTCCCTGCAGCAAGAGAGTCCTCAATGTACCTTTCCATGGTCTTATAATAAAACCGCTCCTGAGACGGTGTAGTTCCTGGGAGAAGGCCAATAGCGAAGTCGTAGTGTCGATGTGGAGGGAGAGATGTAGCGCGGGCCTTGTTGAAAACCTCCCGGTGTTCCTGGTACTCCGTGGGAGTGGCAGAGAGATCAGAGGCTTCTCCCAAGCCCACAGGAAGACATCCCGGAACAGGATGCCCTGACTTCTGACAATGTGCGTGGCAGAACGGGCTCCAACCCATGATAGAAACAGTAGCCCAGTCGATCAGGGCATTGTGCCTCTGGAGACATGAAAACCCCAAGACCACGAGTACATGAGGAGATTCAATGAGAAGGAACTGCATAGACTCACTATGATTACCTGACACTCGCAGGTTAATAGGAACCGCACTGTGGGTGACCCTGCAAATAGAGCGACAATCCCAAGCAATGACATACTTGGGAATGGAGAGAGGTTGAATGGAGATTCCCAGCTCCGACACTGGTCAAACTGTGGACTGGTCACCCCACAACAGGATGACATGGAGGGGGGTAAGAGTAACGAAGGATTGGAAACTCCAGTACGGCTCACCATCGTACTTGTACCTACTGATGAGCCTGGTCTTTTAATTGATAGTTAGATATGTAATTTCCTGTAGTTCCACAATACAGACAGCTCTTGGTGCTCAGTCTGTGTAAGTGTTCAGTAGGAGACAATCTAGCCTTGCCCAGTTGCATGGGCTCCGGAGGAAGCGATTTGACAGCTGTCGGTGATTCCCGAGGGAACTCAGGTGACATCGTATTATTTTGGTTTTGCAGACACAGAAGGTGGATAGTTTGGTTCTCCGAATATTTTTTATAACAAAGGGGCAGGCAAAGGGCAGGTTCAGGGCAGGCAGAGGTACGTAAATCCAAGGCATAGTCAATCAGTGACAGAACTGCAGCCAGGCTCAGGGTCAGGACAGGCAGAAAGGTCAGATCCTGGAAGACTAGAAACAAGAACAGGAGAAATGGGAAACAAGCTGGTAAGACCTGACAAAACTATGCGAACTGGCAACAGACACTCAGAAAACGCAGGTATAAATACACAGGAGATAATGGGGAAAATGGGAGACACCTGGTAGGGGGTGGAGACAAGCACAAGACAGGTGAAACAGATTAGGGTGTAACACTTAATACATTTAGGGGCTCTCATTGCTATTCCACGAGAGGCAGTGCCACAGACTTTGTGTCTTGTCGATTCTAGAGTGATTTTGGCCAGAACACGTTTTAATATACAGCAGTTGTAGAGTGGAACAAACTCCTGGCTGAGATATAAACTGTTTCTGACAGTCTTAGGTTCAAACACTCCTGCAAGGCTTGGTTAATGTTGAGATAGCCTCGTAGCCAAGTGTAAAGCCACTGCCCTGGTGGAGTGATTTGTTTATTTGATGTTATATACAGTATGTGAATATGTAGACAGTGTGTGATAGAATGTATTTCACAGAGTGCCCACGTCACTTGTTTGGCCCTAAAGCCACTTGCCAATAGAGGACCACAACGGAAAAAAGTATTTGACTTTCTGTGTGTATAATCCTCTGCAATTTTGGTACATGTATAGGTTGCTTGGTGTGGGTTTTTATGTTTTTTAAGTTGTCAAATTAAATCCAATCAAGTTAAAATAAACATTGGTATATGTGTATGTTTTTGGGGAAAACAACTACTGTATGTGTTTTATGGTGTATGCTCTAAACCCATGCATAAGTGTGCCAGATTTTGTGTGTGTGCTTGCGCGTGTGTTTGCATGTATATGTGCGTATGCATGTGTGTATGAGTGTACATGCCTGCGTACGTGTGCACGTTCATGTGTTTGTGTGTGTGCCCACGTATGCAGAGATCTGGCCTGATCCCATTGCCATGTAGGTCTATGTGATGGATGACAGTGGTCACCTATCGCCTACAAGCCCTTATGGCTCCAACTCTTCCCCTCTCCATCTCTCCCTCATATTGTCCTTATCCACAGTGACAATGGGCCACCGGCAGGCTGTGACACTCGTCACCTGGTAGCCCAGACTGATCCGTATGAAAACACCACTCACCCCTGTCCTAAATGCAAGCGGAGACGGGTGTGTGTGTTTAGAAAATGGCCAAGAGTCAGTAAAACCTGATCGGCAGGGGGATGGCCCATTACATCAAATCAAATATATTTATATAGTCCTTCGTACATCACCTGATATCACAAAGTGCTGTACAGAAACCCAGCCTAAAACCCCAAACAGCAAGCAATGCAGGTGTAGAAGCACGGTGGCTAGGAAAAACTCCCTAGAAAGGCCAAAACCTAGGAAGAAACCTAGAGAGGAACCAGGCTATGAGAGGTGGCCAGTCCTCTTCTGGCTGTGCCGGGTGGAGATTGTAACAGAACATGGCCAAGATGTTCAAATGTTCATAAATGACCAGCATGGTCAAATAATAATAAGGCAGAACAGTTGAAACTTGAGCAGCAGCACGGACAGGTGGACTGGGGACAGCAAGGAGTCATCATGTCAGGTAGTCCTGAGGCATTGTCCTAGGGCTCAGGTCCTCCGAGAGAAAGAAAGAAAGAGAGAGAGAGACAATTAGAGAGAGCATACTTAAATTCACACAGGACACTGGATAGGACAGGAGAAGTACTCCAGATATAACAAACTGACCCTAGCCCCCGACACAAACTACTGCAGCATAAATACTGGAGGCTGATACAGGAGGGGTCAGGAGACACTGTGGCTCCATCCGAGGACACCCCCGGACAGGGCCAAACAGGAAGGATATAACCCCACCCACTTTGCCAAAGCACAGCCCCCACACCACTAGAGGGATATCTTCAACCACCAACTTACCATCCTGAGACAAGGCCGAGTATAGCCCACAAAGTTCTGCGCCACGGCACAACCCAAGGGGGGTGCCAACCCAGACAGGAAGATCACATCAGTGACTCAACCCACTCAAGTGACGCACCCCTCCTAGGGACGGTATGAAAGAGCCCTAGTAAGCCAGTGACTCAGCCCCTACATGTGTAAGTGTTTGTGTTTGGACAATGGCTGTGTGGCATGGTTGTAATTGAGACCCATTCACAATGCTCCACAGCATGAGTGGATGGAATTCAGATTAAGAATTAGAGCATAAAGAAAGGTTACGGACTTGAGATTTTTACATGGTTGGCATTCTGTCAACTTGTTGCTTGAGCTTTGTTATGTTTAAGGGAAATTTTCTTCAGTCCAGTATATCTATCTTTTTTTCTCTCTCTTTTCTCTCTTTTCTTCTTCTCTCTCTGCCCCTAACCCTCACCAGTATCACCAGTCAATTCATCACAGCGTTCCTTTTTACTAGCACCTGGAAAATACATGAGTCACCTTCCCTCATATCTATTAGCTACACTAACCCCATTGCCTCATTGTATGACCCCTGACCTCTTCACTCGTGTTGTATTTAATTTCCTTCTAGGTGAAAAAGACCACAAATGCATTTTAGTTGGGTAAAACAATGCATATGTCTAATGTTGCACATTTTAATATTAACATTAGAATTAGATGCAAGGAACCTTTACATTGGATAATATTAGAATTGGCCCATTAAGCTACTGTAGACAGTCAACAATAGAGACTGTGTGATGTGAGTAGTTAGTGTCGATAACACACAACATCTGCTTGGGACTCACTGGTCTCCTGTGTGTTTAGTGTGAATAGTGTTTGTGCTGTGTGTGTGTGTTTCCTTATGTGTGTTGTGTGTGTCTTTTTCTGTTTTTTTTCTGAATCTCCCTGTGAGAGTGTCCCGGTCCCCACGTTTTCCTGTGTTTTGTCTCCACATCTCCCCCTGAGTCCGAGGGCAGCTCTGTTGTCATGGCTGTGACAGCTCCCCTCCCTCCTCTCCCTCCGTGTGTCGGGCCTGGCAGATGTAGAAGTGTCACCACATTGATTAATTGTTTACACTCACCTGTCTACGTGTCTGCCTGATTGCCATGGTCCCTCTGAGCCACGGGGACCAGGCTGAGGACGGGGGACTGGAGAGGGGTGAGGGGGGCAGGAGAGGGGTTAGGGAGAGGAGAGGGATGAGATGGAGACAGGAGAGTGTTCAGTGGGAAGAGGAGCTAGGTGAGAGGTGAGCAAAGGAGAAGAGTTAGGGGGAAACATTAAGCGGAGGCAATATAGAAGTGATGAAGGAAGGAATGGGGTGAATGGGGACAGGATTGAGAGACATGAGATGAGAGAGTTGAGAGGAGAGGTAGCAGGCGTGTCAGGGATGCCACGGGATGGGCCGTAAATGTCTTCAGGCATGTGGCTGAACAGCAGTGTCGTCATGTTAAACACCGATCACATGTAGCAGGGGCCTGCCATGACCTGCTGCTCCCACGTTGCGCCACTTTGTCTGACTGCCCATGTTTGTGTGTGTCTATGTGTCTGTCTGTGTCAGAGAGAGCGAGAGTGAGAGACCCTCAGACCAAAATGTTGATTTAGCCCTTTTGTACGCAAGGAAGTGTTTGCAGGGCTTTTAATGTTTTTGCAAATTGAGAGTATTTTGTGCAATTTTTCTTGGTCCTGCTTGGTAAATTAGCATCTTAATGAGCGTGTTGTTTACCCAAAAATCCCCAGTCATGCGATATTTAGAAATGTGTAATTACATTTTCTAAACAAACAAATAGCCGACAGTGATTGCATTAATCTAGTTGCTCGTGAATGAGTTTTTGACCCTAGTGTTGTGATATTGTAGTTGCTTAGGAACATCATAATACAACATGGATAGACAAGCATTTCAATGGATGGTTAAAATTGAACTCTAACCATTTTACAGGCACTGAAGGAAATAAATGTATGGCAATGCTTAAAAGACATGATATGATGATATTTATCAATAATATTTCAATAATATTTCTGATTATTTCTGATGTGGGGTGACAGGGTATCCTAGTGGTTAGAGCGGTGGACTAGTGACCGGAAGGTTTCAAGTTCAAACCCCCGAGCTGACAAGGTACAAATCTGTCGTTCTGCCCCTGTTCCTAGGCCGTCATTGAAAATAAGAATTTGTTCTTAACTGATTTGCCTAGTTAAATAAAGGTAAAATAAATACATATGTATATTTGTTCTGACTAAACATTTGCAAAAAAGTACATTTGGAAACCAAATAGACCGCCCAGAATGTGGAATTTGTTATCTGTTGTTTATTCTCATTCATATTTCATATAGTTGTCTCTACGTCAGAGTCTAAATCAGTGTTACTGAATCTTACTGAGTCTCTTTAACCCTCAAACTACCGACTTGGGTCATTTTGACCCCAGACGCATATTATTGGCCAGTCAACTATCTTAATCTAAATATTTTTGTTGTATGTCTGTATCAATATGGACTTTAAAAAAAATACACCAGCCAAAAACACCTAATTCCGCCTACAGTAATTTGGTAAATATGATCTTAATTTGAATCTAGGGTTCTCTGAGGACATAATAGTTCTACAGTTCTACAGTTGCCATGGCGCCCTTGCAGCAGCCTAAGCAGAGTGCTCCTTTATATTTTGTAAACATTTTTGTCATTAATTTTTGTCATTAATTTTAAACAATGTTTTTGTTTTAAGAATGAACAATTAATAGAGCAAATTACAGTTCTGGTCCTCTCCGTTCTGTCACTCGAGGTGAGACCAAAAAATGCCGCCTCTGCAAATCTAGAATAGTCATAGCAAGCAAAATGATGTTGAAAAGACGTCTAAAAGATTTTCCAGACGTTGAAGTTTGTTCAAAATACCTATTTTCCAGGATGTAGAAAATACCTATTTTCCAGGATGTAGAAAAGGCATATTTTAAGGACGTTGAAAAATACTTATTTTCCGGATGTTGAAAATATGTATTTTTCAGATTTGAAATCGGGAAAATGTTGGGTTCTGAATGAAAGTTTAAAATACGTAATTTATAGATGTCCATGTTTGGGCCAAATCAAGGCTGGTCCAGACCGGACAAAATCTGAACCAAACATAGACGTATATGATTGGTTCAGATTTGGTACACACCGGATCTAAAAGAGTTACCAATTCTCTTGGGAGGTAATACGGTCAGCATTTGGTTGTGAGTTATTCTAGGTCGGGTGAACAAAAGGAATTGAGTTCCTGTACGTTATCAAAATCACCCCATGAGTAGGTAATCATGAAACATACACCTTCACCTTTCTTCTTCCCAGAGAGTTCTTTATTCCTGTCTGCGTGATGTATTGAGAACCCAGCTGGTTTTATGGATGGTTATGTTACAGTCTACTTTGTTGTCCAAGGACTGAATGTTAGCGAGTAATATACTCAGAAGTGGTGGATGGTGTGCACGCCTCCAAATACCTCTTCACTACCGGCAGCATCTTGGAGCAGCCTCTGGATTAAGTTCAATAGCCTTGGAGGGTACAAACAAAGGATCCAATTCGGGAAAGTCGTACTTCTGTTCGGAATGATGTCACCATCGTGACATTCACCTAGACTCCATCACCTCCTTGATTACCTGTCCTTTATATGTCACTCCCTTTGGTTTCTTCCCCAGTCGTCATTGTTTCTGTATCTGTGTCATGTTGGTGCGCTGTTCATGTTTCTTGTTGTGTTTGTTTATTTAGTACATTTATTCACTCCCTGAACTTGCTTCCCGACTCTCAGCATACATTGTTACACCCTTATCAATCTGCCACCATAAGCGGCAGCCTAATCCTGCCTACTGAGCGGGCCATCCTTGGCTAATTAATATCATCAGAATCCACCACAGCATTAAGACTGAAGCTGGCAAGTAATTTGTTTGTTTGGATAGCTAGTTAATATTATCCAGCTAGCTGATTTGAATGCCAGTGTCCGGAGGTTGAGGAGAGAGAGAATCTGAAACAAGACAGCAGAGATGTATAGTGATGAGTGTCTCCAGACAGTGTCTATCGGCCGCTCCTGTCTCAGCCTCCAGTATTTATGCTGCCATTTATGTGTCGGAGGGCTAGTCTGTTATACCTGGAGTATTTCTCCTGTCTCATTCGGTGTCCTATGTGAATTTAAGTATGCTCCCTCTAATTCTCTCTCTTGTCACGCCTTGTTCTTAGTATTTTGTGTTTTCTTTAATTATTTGATCAGGCCAGGGTGTGACATGGGTTTATGTTATATTGTATGTTCGTATTGGGGTTTGTAGTATTTGGGATTGCGGCTGATTAGGGGTGTTGTATAGGCTTGGCTGCCTGAGGCTGCCTGAGTTATTTCATGTGTCGCTTTTTCCAATAAAGTCATGAGTAACCACCACGCTGCATTTCGGTCCGACTCTCTTTCGACAAACGAAGAACGACGTTACATCTCTCTCTTTTCTCTCTTTCTTTCTCTCTCTCTTTCTCTCTCTCTTCCCTCTGGACTACCTGGCCTGATGACTCCTTGCTGTCCCCAGTCCACCTGGTCATGCTGCTGGTCCAGTTTAAACTGTTCTGCCTGCGGCTATGGAACCCTGACCTGTTCACTGGATGTGCTACCTTGTCCCGGACCTGCTGTTTTGGACTCTCTCTCTACCGTACCTGCTGTCTCTAACTCTGAATGATCGGCTATGAAAGCCAACTGACATTTACTCCTGAGGTGCTGTCCTGTTGCACGCTCTACAACCACTGTGATTATTATTATCTGACCCTGCTGGTCATCTATGAACATTTGAACATCTTGGCCATGTTCTGTTATAATCTCCACCCGGCACAGCCAGAAGAGGACTGGCCACCCCTCAGAGCCTGGTTCCTCTCTAGGTTTCTTCCTAGGTTCTGGCCTTTCTAGGGAGTTTTTAGCCACTATGCTTCTACATCTGCATTGCTTGCTCTCTGGGGTTTTAGGCTGGGTTTCTGTACAGCACTTTGTGACATCGGCTGATGTAAAAAGGGCTTTATAAATACATTTGATTGATTGATGAGGATCGAAGAGAGGACAAAGTTACAAGGCTGCTCTTGAATTATTACTGAAATGTAGTGTGCTTTCTGGCGCCACATCACTTCCATAGCATTATTCAAATGGGTGCTTTATTTTGGTAGTAGTAAAGTAGCTTGCTATCCATGGACTGCAGAGGCTAAGCTCACACTTCATCTGAATTGAGTTCCACTACGGAAAAGACAAAGACAGCGAGACACCTTGATGAGACCTTCCTGCCTACCTCTGGACTTTCTCTCCCTGTTTAAAAAAGCACGATCTAAAAGCAGGATTTAACTTGAATAAATATCATTAATAATAATTCTTATTTGTATTATACAACCAGAATGAGGAAGGGGACCTGATTTTGACCAGATAGACAGATCATCTTCTTTGGTTTCTATAACAGTTGATTTGAAGTGACTTTTGTTAATGCTTTTAGAAGGATCCAGCCATAGGCCCAACCACTCCCATTGTTTCACTAGTATTGATGCTAAATGCTGGCTGTAGAGTAAGTAAATAAAGATACTAAGCCATATTTTTGGTCACTGTCTCTCAGGATCATTGTATGAATCACTTTTTGTCATTAAAGTTAATTAAGTTCACTTAAAATGTTGGTGTACTGCCCCTATATCTGGCAGTCATTTTAACCACATAAATGTGACAAAATGTAAATATGTATATAAAATTGTTTAAAAAATACAATCAAATTATGGTAATTGAATATGCAAATTAACTGTACTTTTAGTAAAATGAAGGTCTATTTTGGTTATTTGTTACTTCAGATAACATTATTTACATCTCTATTTATATTTTGCGAATAATTAAGTTGACATTTTGCTTTGATTGTTTATTTATCCAATAGTTTCTTCTTGGGCCCTCAGAACAGCCTCAATTTGTCGGGTCGTGGACTCTACAAGGTGTCAAAAGCATTCCACAAGGATGCTGGCCTATGTTTGGACTCCTATGTTTCTCACAATTGTGTTATGTTGGCTGGATGTCCTTTGGGTGGTTGACCATTCTTGATACACACAGAAAACTGTTGAGTGTGAAAAACCCAGCAGCATTGCCGTTCTAGATACAAACCGGTGCACCTGGCACCTAATACCATACGTCGCTCAAAAGCACTTAAATATTTTGTCTTGCCCATTCACCCTCTGAATGGCACATACAGTGGGGCAAAAAAGTATTTAGTCAGCCACCAATTGTGCAAGTTCTCCCACTTAAAAAGATGAGAGATGCCTGTAATTTTCATCATAGGTACAGTTCAACTATGACAGACAAAATGAGAAACAAAAATCCAGAAAATCACATTGTAGAATTTTTTATGAATTTATTTGCAAATTATGGTGGAAAATAAGTATTTGGTCAATAACAAAAGTTTATCTGAATACTTTGTTATATACCCTTTGTTGGCAATGACAGAGGTCAAATGTTTTCACAAGGTTTTCACACACTGTTGCTGGTATTTTGGTCCATTCCTCCATGCATATTGATGTTTTGGGGCTGTTGCTGGGTAACACGGACTTTCAACTCCCTCCAAAGATTTTTTTGTGGGGTTGAGATCTGGAGACTGGCTAGGCCACTCCAGGACCTTGAAATGCTTCTTACGAAGCCACTCCTTCGTTGCCCGGGCGGTGTGTTTGGGATCATTTAAATGCTGAAAGACCCAGCCACGTTCTATCTTCAATGCCCTTGCTGATGGAAGGAGGTTTTCACTCAAAATCTCACGATACATGGCCCCATTCATTCTTTCCTTTACATGGATCAGTAGTCCTGGTCCCTTTGCAGAAAAACTTCCCCAAAGCATGATGTTTCCACCCCCATGCTTCACAGTAGGTATGGTGTTCTTTGGATGCAACTCAGCATTCTTTGTCCTCCAAACACGACAAATTTAGTTTTTACCAAAAAGGTATATTTTGGTTTCATCTGACCATATGCCATTCTTCCAATCTTCTTCTGGATCATCCAAATGCTCTCTAGCAAACTTCAGACGGGCCTGGCCATGAACTGGCTTAAGCACGGGGACAGGTCTGGCACTGCAGGATTTGAGTCCCTGGCGGCGTAGTGTGTTACTGATGGTAGGCTTTGTTACTTTGGTCCCAGCTCTCTGCAGGTCATTCACTAGGTCCTCCCGTGTGGTTCTGGGATTTTTGCTCACCGTTCTTGTGATCATTTTGACCCCACATGGTGAGATCTTGTTTGGAGCCCCAGATCGAGGGAGATTATCAGTGGTCTTGTATGTCTTCCATTTCCTAATAATTGCTCCCACAGTTGATTTCTTCAAACCAAGCTGCTTACCTATTGCAGATTCAGTCTTCCCAGCATGGTGCAGGTCTACAATTTTGTTTCTGGTGTCCTTCGACAGCTCTTTGGTCTTGGCCATAGTGGAGTTTGGAGTGTGACTGTTTGAGGTTGTGGACAGGTGTCTTTTAAACTGATAACACATTCAAACAGGTGCCATTAATACAGGTAATGAGTGGAGGACAGAGGAGCCTCTTAAAGAGGTCTGTGAGAGCAAGAAATCTTGCTTGTTTGTAGGTGACCAAATACTTATTTTCCACCATAATTTGCAAATAAATTCATTAAAAATCCTACAATGTGATTTTCTGGAATTTTCTTTCTCATTTTGTCTGTCTTAGTTGAAGGGTACCTATGATGAAAATTACAGGCCTCTCTCATCTTTTTAAGTGGGAGAACTTGCACAATTGGTGCTGACTAAATACTTTATTGCCCCACTGTATACACAATCCATGTCTGAATTGTCTGAAGGCTTACAAATCCTTCTTTAACATGTCTCCTCCCCTTCATCTGCACTGATTGAAGTGTATTTAACAAGTTACATAGATGACGGATCATAGGTTTCACCTGTATTCACCTGGTCAGTCTATGTCATGGAAAGAGCAGGTGTTCTTAAGTGTACAGTGCCTTGCGAAAGTATTCGGCCCCGTTGAACTTTGCGACCTTTTGCCACATTTCAGGCTTCAAACCTAAAGATATAAAACTGTATTTTTTGTGAAGAATCAACAACAAGTGTGACACAATTATGAAGTGGAACGACATTTATTGGATATTTCAAACTTTTTTAACAAATCAAAAACTGAAAAATTGGACGTGCAAAATTATTCAGCCCCTTTACTTTCAGTGCAGCAAACTCTCTCCAGAAGTTCAGTGAAGATCTCTGAATGATCCAATGTTGACCTAAATGACTAATGATGATAAATACAATCCACCTGTGTGTAATTAAGTCTCCGTATAAATGCCCCTGCACTGTGATAGTCTCAGAGGTCCGTTAAAAGCGCAGAGAGCATCATGAAGAACAAGGAACACACCAGGCAGGTCCGAGATACTGTTGTGAAGAAGTTTAAAGCCGGATTTGGATACAAAAAGATTTCCCAAGCTTTAAACATCCCAAGGAGCACTGTGCAAGCGATAATATTGAAATGGAAGGAGTATCAGACCACTGCAAATCTACCAAGACCTGGCCGTCCCTCTAAACTTTCAGCTCATACAAGGAGAAGACTGATCAGAGATGCAGCCAAGAGGCCCATGATCACTCTGGATGAACTGCAGAGATCTACAGCTGAGGTGGGAGACTCTGTCCATAGGACAACAATCAGTCGTATATTGCACAAATCTGGCCTTTATGGAAGAGTGGCAAGACGAAAGCCATTTCTTAAAGATATCCATAAAAAGTGTTGTTTAAAGTTTGCCACGAGCCACCTGGGAGACACACCAAACATGTGGAAGAAGGTGCTCTGGTCAGATGAAACCAAAATTGAACTTTTTGGCAACAATGCAAAACGTTATGTTTGGCGTAAAAGCAACACAGTTCATCACCCTGAACACACCATCCCCACTGTCAAACATGGTGGTGGCAGCATCATGGTTTGGGCCTGCTTTTCTTCAGCAGGGACAGGGAAGATGGTTAAAATTGATGGGAAGATGGATGGAGCCAAATACAGGACCATTCTGGAAGAAAACCTGATGGAGTCTGCAAAAGACCTGAGACTGGGACGGAGATTTGTCTTCCAACAAGACAATGATCCAAAACATAAAGCAAAATCTACGATGGAATGGTTAAAAAATAATCATATCCAGGTGTTAGAATGGCCAAGTCAAAGTCCAGACCTGAATCCAATCGAGAATCTGTGGAAAGAACTGAAAACTGCTGTTCACAAATGCTCTCCATCCAACCTCACTGAGCTCGAGCTATTTTGCAAGGAGGAATGGAAAACATTTTCAGTCTCTCGATGTGCAAAACTGATAGAGATACCCCAAGCGACTTACAGCTGTAATCGCAGCAAAAGGTGGCGCTACAAAGTATTAACTTAAGGGGGCTGAATAATTTTGCACGCCCAATTTTTCAGTTTTTAATTTGTTAAAAAAGTTTGAAATATCCAATAAATGTCATTCCACTTCATGATTGTGTCCCACTTGTTGTTGATTCTTCACAAAAAAATACAGTTTTATATCTTTATGTTTGAAGCCTGAAATGTGGCAAAAGGTCGCAAAGTTCAAGGGGGCCGAATACTTTCGCAAGGCACTGTATTGTTATGCTGAGTCTAAATCAGTTTCACTGATTATAAATCAGTGTTAGTGAATCTTAATCACTGTTAGTGAGTCTAAATTAGTTTTAGTGAGTTTAAATCAGTGTCATTAAGTCAAAACCAGTGTTTAAACCAGTCTGCATCAGTGTTATATTCAATCTAATATAGTCTTATTGAGACAACATCAGTGTTATATTGAGTCTAAATCAGTGACACTAAGTTAGTAAGTTTAAATAGGTGTTAGTGAGTCTTAACCAGAGTCACTGAGTCTGCATCGGTGTCATATTGAGTCTATATCAATGTTATACGTGCTATATGGAGTGTATACACCACCGTTCAAAAGTTTGGGGTCACTTAGAAATGTCCTTTTTTTTTAAAGAAAAGCAATTTTTTGTCCATTAAAATAGCATCAAATTGATCAAAAATACAGTGTAGACATTGTTAATGTTGTAAATTACTATTGTAGCTGGAAACGGCTGATTTTTAATGGAATATCTACATAGGCGTACAGAGGCCCATTATCAGCAACCATCACCCCTGTTTTCCAATGGCACGTTGTGTTAGCTAATCCAAGTTTAGAATTTTAAAAGACTAATTGATCATTAGAAAATTCTTCTGCAATTATGTTAGCACAGCTGAAAACTGATTAAACTCATTAAATAGTACCCGCAAAACACCAGTCTCAACGTCAACAGTGAAGAGGCGACTCCAGGAGGCCCGCAAAACACCCGTCTCAACCTCAACAGTGAAGAGGTGACTCCGGGAGGCACATTAGAAGCGACTCCGGGAGGCCCACGAGGCAGTAGCACGAGGCTGCAGAGGGCTGAACCAGATTACGATCAAGAATCGTTAACCCCTACACCTGATGTCCTCCGCATTGGAGTTGGTCCAAAGAGCCCAATTCTTCACCAAACTGGACCTCCGCAAATCTTACAGTCTGGTGAGAATCAAGGAAGGAGATGAGTGGAAGACTGCCTTTAGCATCCCTAGTGGCCACTATAAGTATTTAGTCATGCCCTTCGGATAATCGAACTCACCGGCAGGCTTTCAAGCATTGGTCAATGACACCCTGTGGTCCTTCTGTGGCTCAGTTGGTAGAGCATGGCGCTTGTAACGCCAGGGTAGTGGGTTCGATTCCCGGGACCACCCATACGTAGAATGTATGCACACATGACTGTAAGTTGCTTTGGATAAAAGCGTCAGCTAAATGGCATATATTATTATTATTATTATTATTATTACCCTTAGGGATACCTCGTTCACCTCAACAACATTTTGATCTTCCGGAACACATACTGCATGTCTGCCAAGTCCCGAGGCGCCTCCTGCAGAGTCAACTATATGTCAAAATAGAGTTCCACGTATCCCAGGTTTCCTTCCTGGGTCACATTATCTCTACCGCAGGCATCCAGATGGGCCTTGTAAAGACTGAGGTAGTTTCCAACTGGCCCCGTCACACCTCACTCATGTAGGTCCAGTGATTCCTCTGGTTTCCCAATTTTAACAGGCGATTAATAATCAGCTTTAGTGCGGTGGCAGCGCCTCTCACGGTCCTAACCCGCAAGGCCCAGACCCATTTTTACTAGACCCCGAGGCTGACAGGGCATTCATGGAACTCAAGGGAAGTTTCAACTCTGGACCCATCCTCATTTATCCTGATCCGACGTGTCCCTTTGTGATGAAGGTGGACGCCTCGGACACCGGAGCAGGGGCGGTCCTTTCAGAGCTGAATGAGGAGAACAAGAAACTGTACCCATTCGCCTTTTTCTCCAAGCGGTTCTTGCCAGAAGAATGCCACTACGATATTTAATTAAGTGGGCTCTTGAGGGGTGAAGACACTGGTTGGAGGGCGCACCTCATCCTTCGTGATCTGGACAGACCATAAGAAGCCAAAAGATTGAATGCTCATCAGGCTAGGTTGGTTCCGTTTCTTAACAGGTTCAATTTCACATTAGCCTATCGCCCGCCGGGATCCAAGAATCAGAAGGCAGACGTCCCTGTCCCGCCAACACAATGTCTCTAACGAGGAGAGAGGACCCCGAGCCCATCATCCCCAGCCCACGCATTGTGGCCCCTGTGATATGAGACCACAGTCCGACAAGTCCAGACCTGAGAACCTGACCCCAGCGGGTGACCCACTAGCAGACTCTATGTTCCGCGATCAGCCCGATCCCGAGTACTACAATGGGGACACTCCTCTACATTAACTGGGCATCCAGGGGTTAATCGGACACTGGAGTTCCTGAAGCGGAAATTCTGGTGGCCCAACATGATGGAGGATATGAGATACTTTGTTTCGGCCTGTTCCATCTGTACCCAAAGCAAGTCTCCAGGTCAGCGACCGGCCGAGTTGCTCAACCTCTGCCCATCTGCAGCCGGCCCTGGCCTCATCTGTCTGCGGACTTTATCACAGGGTTACCTCCATCTCAAGGGCTTACCACTATCCTGGTGGTCATTGATCGATTCTCCAAGGTAGCCCATTTCATCACCTTACCCAAATTGCCTTCAGCGAAGGAGACTGCTGATCTCATGATTATCCATGTCTTTCGAATACACAGACTTCCCCAGGACATTGTCCCAGTTCGTCACACGGTATTGGAAGGCATTCTGTTCTCTGTTGGGGGCATCGGTGAGTCTCTCCTCAGGGTCCCACCCTCAGTTGAATGAGCAAACTGAGAAGTTCAACCAGGAGCTGGAAAAGTTCCCCCGTTGCTTCGTCTCCACTCAGGCCAACAACTGGAGCAAGTTCCTCGTCTAAGCAGTGAATGCTCAGAACACACTGCCGAACTCGTCCACTACATTTACATTTACATTTAAGTCATTTAGCAGACGCTCTTATCCAGAGCGACTTACAAATTGGTGCATTCACCTTATGACATCCAGTGGAACAGCCACTTTACAATAGTGCATCTAAATCTTTTAGGGGGGTGAGAAGGATTACTTATCCTATCCTAGGTATTCCTTAAAGAGGTGGGGTTTCAGGTGTCTCCGGAAGGTGGTGATTGACTCCGCTGTCCTGGCGTCGTGAGGGAGTTTGTTCCACTGTCACCGTTTGAGAGTTAGTTTGGGTTTGGGTTTCCAAAAGCAGTGTTAGGGAGTCTAAATCAGTGTTACGGAGTCTGAATCAGTGTTAGGGAGTCTAAATCAGTTTTAGGGATTCTAAATCAGTGTTATTGAGTCTAAATGAGTGTTAGGGAGTCTGAATCAGTGTTAGTGAGTCTAAATCAGTGTTAGGGAGTCTGAATCAGTGTTAGGGAGTCTAAATCTGTGTCAGAGAGAAACAAACATTAAAAAAGTGTGTAGCGAAGCTGCAGAGCCGCACAACCTACTGTAACATACTGTCTGTGACTCGCTTTCGATGACGAAATTACATTTTTAAACAACGTAGTAATGGTCTGTCGATCTATCACAGCTACACGGCTGTGGACTCTATATTGAGCTCAACAAGATTCATGGTCATATTTTACTATTTTTCTCATTGAGAGAGAAATTGTCAACTGAATCATGAACAAGACACTATCCAATGCAGTTTACACTAGTTATAGTACTTATTCATTAACAGCTAAGCTAGTTTTTATTCTTCCAGTCATTCAAATCAATTTTGCAGTGCGTGGTTGTGGAGTGTGGGTTGGGGCCTTTCTTCAAAGTAATGATTCTGAAGTGTTCAGCCATCTGCTCTCTCTCTCTCTCTCTCTCTCTCTCTCTCTCTCTCTCTCTCTCTCTCTCTCTCTCTCTCGCTCTCTCTCTCTCTTCCTCTCTCTCTCTGCCCCCCTCTCTCCCCCTCTATCCATCTCTGTATCATTACCTCTCCCACTCCCTCTTTATCCCCCCCCTCTATCTCTCTACCCCCCCCCCCTCTCTCTCTCTCTCTTCCTCTCTCTCTCTGCCCCCCTCTATCCATCTCTGTCTCATTACCTCTCCCACTCCCTCTTTATCCCCCCTCTCTCTCTCTCTCTCTCTCTCTCTCTCTCTCTCTCTCTCTCCCCTCTCTCCTCTCTCTCTCTCTCTCTCTCTCTCTCTCCCTCTCCCTCTCTCTCTCTGTGCTATAAACACACCCTTTGTAAACAAGATGCGGAGTGCCAATCTGTGCCGTGATATGGCCAAGCCCTGTCGACTGGGAAGGGGACATCATTGAAACTATTCTGTGTTGCCATGGAAATAGAGACCTCAATAAGTTAATCTTTGCGCATGTGTGTTTTTCGGGTCTTGGCAGTTGATTGATTGGTTGGTGATTGTAGAACTGTGTTGAGCTCTTGCATTAGTGTGTATATGTGCGTTTTGTCATTGCATGTGCGTATGTGTGTTCGTTTACTTGCTTAACCATGTGGATATGTTTTAGGGCATGCCGGTTGGTTGGAGGGAATGTGAGATGTTGCCTCCCTCCACCAGTGTGTGTCTAGTGTGTGTATTCTCTACAGGCTACTCCCATTTCAATTACAACCTCTAAAGTGACATGATACATTTTAAATATTTTGTGTGTGTCTGTGTGTGTCTGTTCTAATGATTCAAACACACTGTTGTGTGCAGGCCCTTATTAATGGCTGCCATATGGTGTGTTTTCGTGTGTGTGTGTTTGTTTGTGTGCTTCTCTGCACATGCATGTTTTTTTGTGTCGTGTTTGTGTTTGCAGAGTGTGTGTATTTAATGTTTTTTTTGGCACCAGTAACAACATGTAAGGATTCAAAGCCATGAGTGGGACAACATAGTTATTTAATGGCATTTCAATTAAAAACATTTCTTTGATGGTGCTAGAGATTTGTTCTATTACTTTTATGTTCTGAAACTTTTTATTTAAAACACCAGGTTCAATTTAATGTAGTGCATTTATACATATGGAATTTAAATTAAATTGACCCCAACTCTTCATTTGAACCATAACCCTTAGACCTCCTGGCCAAGTCTTTCCAGCCTCAGTGTTCAGTTCCTGGGTTGATTTCTAGAGCGAGGGGGTCAAGAGTGGGAGTCACTAGGGTTGATGTAAATTAACCTGTGTGTTAAAGCCTATCTGCTGCATGTAATCAGGAGACCACTTCCATTTCCAAAGCCATACTTAACTGGATAGAACTGATAAGGTGGGTCTGAAAGTGCATTTGTATACCAGGCCCATTGTCATGCAGGAGGCAAGGGAAGAGGTGAAGGGGAGAAAGGGAAGGAAAAGGTGGGTAGTGCGGGGGGGCAATGTGAATGGGTGGATTGCTGTTGGATTGCTGTTGCCATGGAAATAGAGACCTCAATATGTTCATTGTTGTTGACCCGCAGAATAAAGAGAAAATGGAAAGTTTGAGAGAGAGACAACGAGAGAAAAATATTGAAAATGAGCCAGACACGGCTAAAAATAAGGGTGCTTTGCAATTCTACACAGAACCTTTTGAAGGCCAGAATAAAGGAAGACATCTTCTAGCAGTTTAGAGAGAGAAGGAACAAGAGAGGATGAAATAGAAAGAGAGAGAATGAATGAACAAACAAATGAATATTATTGGATATAATATATACACTGCTCAAAAAAATAAAGGGAACACTTAAACAACACAATGTAACTCCAAGTCAATCACACTTCTGTGAAATCAAACTGTCCACTTAGGAAGCAACACTGATTGACAATACATTTCACATGCTGTTGTGCAAATGGAATAGACAACAGGTGGAAATTATAGGCAATTAGCAAGACACCCCCAATAAAGGAGTGGTTCTGCAGGTGGTGACCACAGACCACTTCTCAGTTCCTATGCTTCCTGGCTGATGTTTTGGTCACTTTTGAATGCTGGCGGTGCTTTCACTCTAGTGGTAGCATGAGACGGAGTCTACAACCCACACAAGTGGCTCAGGTAGTGCAGCTCATCCAGGATGGTACATCAATGCGAGCTGTGGCAAGAAGGTTTGCTGTGTCTGTCAGCGTAGTGTACAGAGCATGGAGGCGCTACCAGGAGACAGGCCAGTACATCAGGAGAGTGGAGGAGGCCGTAGGAGGACAACAACCCAGCAGCAGGACCGTTACCTCCACCTTTGTGCAAGGAGGAACAGGGGGAGCACTGCCAGAGCCCTGCAAAATGACCTCAGGCAGGCCACAAATGTGCATGCTCAAACGGTCAGAAACAGACTCCATTAGGGTGGTATGAGGGCCCGACGTCCTGAGGACACCAAGATTGGCAAATTCGCCACTGGCGCCCTGTGCTCTTCACAGATGAAAGCAGGTTCACACTGAGCACATGTGACAGACGTGACAGAGTCTGGAGACGCCGTAGAGAACGTTCTGCTGCCTGCAACATCCTCCAGCATGATCGGTTTGGCAGTGGGTAGGTCATGGTGTGGGGTGGCATTTCTTTGGGGGGCCGCACAGCCCTCCATGTGCTCGCCAGAGGTAGCCTGACTGCCATTAGGTACCGAGATGAGATCCTCAGACCACTTGTGAGACCATATGCTGGTGCGGTTGGCCCTGGGTTCCTCCTAATGCAAGACAATGCTAGACCTCATGTGGCTGGAGTGTGTCAGCAGTTCCTGCAAGAAGAAGGCATTGATGCTATGGACGGGCCCGTCCATTCCCCAGACCTGAATCCAATTGAGCATATCTGGGACATCATGTCTCGCTCCATCCACCAACCACGCTGCACCACAGACTGTCCAGGAGTTGGCGGATGCTTTAGTCCAGGTCTGGGAGGAGATCCCTCAGGAGACCATCCGCCACCTCATCAGGAGCTTGCCCAGGCGTTGTAGGGAGGTCATACAGGCACGTGGAGACCACACACACTACTGAGCCTCATTTTGACTTGTTTTAAGGACATTACATCAAAGTTGGATCAGCCTGTAGTGTGGTTTTCCACTTTAATTTTGACTCCAAATCCAGACCTCCATGGGTTGATACATTTGATTTCCATTGATAATTTTTGCGTGATTTTGTTGTCAGCACATTCAACTATGTAAAGAAAAAAGTATTTAATAAGAATATTTCATTCATCCAGATCTAGGATGTGTTATTTTAGTGTTCCCTTTATTTTTTTGAGCAGTGTATATAGAGTTCATTTATCTGACTACAACAATACATACAAAGTGAGAGAAAAGTACAGAGAGAGATAGAGAAAGAAGGAACAAGAGAGATTGAAATGACAGCAAGAGGAGAAAAGTAGGGTGCGGTACCAGGAATGTCAGAGGGGATGGATAACACCAATTTCTGTCCTTCTTTGGATATGGAGATTCCCATACCCTTAGCAGGCAAATGGCCCTACTCACAGTTTAGTGCAGTTTAGCTATTCAAATGAAGGATTTATGTATACTGGGACATAATGGTGCAGGAGATTTACAAGGATTAATTCCACAAGTTTCCCTTTATTATGCAAAAGACGCCATCCTCAGTGAAAAGGGGGGGTGAGCTGGAGAAAAGATGGAAGACTGGGATGAAGTAAGGGAGGGGAAGGGAGTGGGGGGAAGGGTATTTTTTCCTTCATATTCGTATAGGTAAGTTGGGCTGACCGCAACACCCTCGTTAGAGTCCTGAGCCCAACAGGATGCTCTCAATGGTGCATCTGTAGAAGTTTGTGATGGTCTTATGGGCCAAACCAAATGTATTCAGCCTCCTGAGGTTGAAGAGCTGCTGTTGCGTCTTCTTCACCACACTATCTGTGTGGATGGACCATTTCAGGTTGACAGTGATGTGCACGCCGAGGAACTTGAAGCTTCTAAACCCTCTCCACTGTGGCCCCGTTAATGTGGATGGGGGCGTGCTTTCTCTGGCCTTCAAAAGGGGGGCCTAGGGTGTCTGGTGAGGTGGAGGTGATATGATCCTTAACTTGCCTCTCGAAGAGGTGATTGCCGCGGCGCGATAGTCATTTAGTTCAGTTGCCTTCACTTTCTTGGGTACAGGAACAATGGTGGACATCTTGAAGCATGTGGGGACAACAGACTGGGATAGGGAGAGACTTAATTTAAACACTCCAGCCAGCTGGTTTGCACAGGCGGTGGCTCGCGTCGGCAGCTGTGTGTTGTCCTCGCAGCAGGTGAAGAAGGCGTTTATCTTGTCCAGGAGCGAGTTGTTGGTGTTCGCGACTTGGCTGTTTTTCCTTTATAATCCGTGATTGTCTGGAGTCCCTGCCACACACGTCTCGTGTCAGAGCCGTTGAATTGCGACTCCACTTTGTCCCTGTACTGTAATTTTCGCCCTTTTGATTGGCTAGCGGAAGGCATAGCTGATTTGTTTGTACACATCCATGTTCCCAGTCACCTTGCAGTTGTTAAATGCAGTGGTTCCCGCTTTCAGTTTTGCGCGAATGCTGCCATCTGTGCACGGGTTTTTGGTTTGGATAAGATCTAATCATCACAGTGGGAACAACATCCTCTACGCATTTCCTGATTAACCCAGTCACCGAGTAAGTGTATACGTCGATACTATTCTCAGAGGCAGCCCAGAACATTTCCCAGTCCGCGTCAAAACAATCTTCAAGCAGTCCTTACCACGGGAACAGACTAGACATGGGCTTGTTCCCCAAATGGCATCCTATTCCCTATATAGTTCACTAGTTTGGACCAGAGTCCTATGGACCCTAACCACAAGTTGTGCACTCTTTTGTGACGCAACCGTGATCTAAAATCCAGATGAATTATGATGATGAGGCTCTTGGCACATTCATAGCAGCGATTGCTCAGCACACATTAAATGGAGGGTGGTGACCCATCCTAACCACTCTTGTTGGCTGTGTGTGTGAGAGAGAGTGTGTATGTGTGAGCGCGATGTGGTCATCTGATATGCTTGAGTTGTAAAGTTAAAGCCTTCATTATCTCGACACGAGGCACATGGTATTACCTTCACTGGTCTTGACATACACACTACTCAAAACATTGGAGACCTTACACAAACAGATACATACGCACACACATGACAAGTCATGGGAGACGGAAGTATTGAAAGAGAAAGACAGAAGGAGAGAGATATAGAGACAAAGATATTTGATGGGCAAGGAAAGCCAAGGTTATTTTGATGCCACCCAGCAAACCAAAATTGGTTCTGTGAAAGTTCCCAGAAAATTCGTTAGGTCGCTGAAAATGTTTTAATAACTCAAGAATTGTCCAGTCGTGCTAATGATTATAGAATGTTTGCATAAATCATTTGCCTGATGTTGTAAGAACATTCCTAGAGAACATTTATTTAGTCTGTTCTTTAGGTTCCCAGAATGTTTCATTAGGTTGTGGGAAAAGTCTGGTGGGAACATTGTGGGTACATCACAAAGTATATGTTCCCAAAACACAAAAACAGTCCAGTTGTGCAGATGATACTACAATGTTTCTTTTAGGGTGCAAAAAAGTCTGTTCTTTAAAGTTTCACAGAATTTTTCTTTCGGCTTCATTTCTGATTATGGCAAAGAAGGTATGTAGAATGTTGAGCTTTTGCGAATCCTCGTACAAGTGTGTCTAACTGTATAAAGTGTCTTATGAATTGATATGGATCAAACTGTGAGAAGGTCAGACTATCTCAGATATTGTAATATCTCAGTATCTTGATTTATTTTGTATCGTAATGCTAGCTAACTACTTGGTGCTAACCAAATGTTCTGAATGTTTACTTTGCTAGCTAATGAGGCATGAAAAGGCTAATTTTACCAAGAGTGGTCAAGACAAAGTTGTGACTGTATTATATTTTTATGTACAGGATCTGTAAGAATGTCAATTCATAATCGTCTGATTCTAACTTGAACACCTTTATTGCAAGGTATGTTATATTTATTTACTGTGTTAGAAATGTTTTTGTATTATGCTAGCTAGCCAGGATATTTAAAACTTTATTTTTGAGCCTTTGTTGTGTTACTGAACAAATTGAAAATGGGTTCTGGTGATGTGTGTACTGAAACTATTCTATGTAAAACTATATGATCACATTGTGTTATTATAGCCATTATTTTCCCTTTAATTCATGATAATGGCGAAGACGGAGCTGGAGGAATGTTAATAACCTGTTACTCCTACCCCCTACTTTTTTGAACATTCTGTTAAAAATCCGCAACATTTCAGCGCCCTGCTACTCATGCCAGGAATATAGTATATGCATATGATTAGTATGTGTGGATAGAAAACACTCAGACTTTTATAAAACTGGTTAACCAGCTCGGGAGTTTTATTCCTCTGCTGGTAGCGTGACTATAGCTCAAGCTCATTACCATAACGCACAATGCACAAAAATATTCCTAAAAATATTTAACCTCCACACATTAAAAAGTAAAATAGCTCAAATGAAAGATAAACAAGTTGTTTATCTAGCCAGCAAGTCAGATTTCTAAAATGTTTTACGGCGAAAACATAGCACATATTTATGTCAAACCACCACCGCAGACATAGCTCATTAGCATAGCCAAGTAGGAAAAAATATGCAATCAACAAACGCAGGATTAAAAGAAAAATCATTTCACTAACCTTTTGAAATCTTCATCAGATGACAGTAATATAACATGTTACACAGTGCATTCATTTTTTTTCAATAATATGCTATATATATCCATAAATCTCTGTTTACAATGATGCATCGTTCAAAAAATGCTACCCAAATGTCCTGAGAAATGACGATAGCCCCGGCAGATAACGTCAGCTAACAAGGAATACACATCATAAACTTTGACTAAATATGCATGTTTTACATATGTATAGCAAGATACACTTCTTCTAAATGCAATTGCATTGTTACATTTAATTTTAACGTTACATTTTGCGTTCACTAGACTATAATATGGAGTCGGCGCTCCCACAGTAGCATAATGACTCCTCTATCTTGGAGTCGACAGAAACCCAAAATGAATACATTAAATATTCCCTTACCTTTGTTATTCTTCCATCAAACGACCTGTAAGGGATTATACTCACCAAATTAGCGTTCAGTTTTCAAGTCTGCGTCTTTCGGTTCTCAAAATAGCCTGATTTTGGTAAAAATGTAGTCAAAATTGAAGTGGTTGCGCACCAAAACTTCGAAAGAATATATAATATGTCGAGTAAACTTGTCAAACTAACTTCATAATCAAGCTTTAACATGTTATAAAGGTGTACAGCAATTTTGAGAACAAACAGAAACACAAGCACTGTTCAATCGATCTTGGAAAAGAGAGAGGACTTGACCATTGCGCACAGGTTTTTTTGAGTGACTGAGAGCTTACCGAGTGCTCAAACTCTCACGAGCGGGCGATTCTCACAATGAGAAGTCCCATTGAAAGCTGAGATCACGCTGAACACTGGAGACTCTTCCGGGTGCTGTGACTGTTTCGGAAGGGTGTTTGCGATGAGGTCAAAGGTGACCCAACTTTTCAGATGAGAAGAGATATTTTGGGAAAATGCAGATTTTGAGAGTTCTGCTATACATAGAGACATAATTTAAACGGTTTTAAAAGCTTTAGAGTGTTTTCTATTCGATAATATTTTTTATTTGCATATATTAGCAACTTTTGACAAAAATGTATCATGTTTTATATGGGTACCCAAATCCTCCAGAAGGGGCAGTAAACCGTGGTATCCTGAACAGGTTAAATCACGGCTGTGACTATAACAGAACGTGCGTTTCATCGAAAAGTGCAGGAAAATCTGATCACTGAAAATGGGACAATATATCCATGTGCCACTTCAGCCAATTGTTAAACATGAACCACATTAAATGGGGCCGAGGTTGCAATACCAACAGCTTCCACACGATGTCAACAGTCTTGTCATTTGCATACTATTTGTTTCTTGGTCAAACAGACACAAGGCAGCGCAGTTCTTCCGGTCTCCGACTGGATATTTTGGTTGAGATTTACCCGGACATTATTTCCAGATGTACAGCTATAGAATATACATCGCCTCGTGATCAATTTGATCGCTTATTAACGTTTACTAATACCTAAAGTTGCATTACAAAAGTATTTCGAAGTGTTTTGTGAATGTTTATCGTCGACTTTTTTAATCTTAAAAAATGACGTTACGTTATAAAACGCTATTTTTTTCGTTGATCACACAGTCTTCATAGATCGATATCTAGGCTATATATGGACCGATTTAAAGACCCAATAGTGATGTTTATGGGACATCTAGGAGTGCCAACAAAGAAGATGGTCAAAGGTAATGAATGTTTGATATTTTATTTGTGCGTTTTGTGTAGCGCCGACTATGCTAATTATTTTGTTTACGTCCCCTGCGGGTCTTTTGGGGTGTTACATGCTATCAGATAATAGCTTCTCATGCTTTTGCCGAAAAGCATTTTAAAAATCTGACTTGTTGCCTGGATTCACAACGAGTGTAGCTTTAATTCAATACCCTGCATGTGTATTTTAATGAACGTTTGAGTTTTAACGAGTGCTATTAGCATTTAGCGTAGCGAATTTGTATTTCCAGATGTCTAGATGGGATGCCTGCGTGTCAGGTAGGAGCAAGAGGTTAATTCATAATTTTCTGATTCTAACTTGAACACCTATGTTGTGTGCTTTTTTACCAGACAATAAACGGGGCACTCGCCTGAACTCAATGATCCTGTGTGTGCATATCAGCCCTGCAAAGTAACGGCAGCCAAGAAACGAAAAGTTACAGTACATGTAGATGCTCTACAGACTATCAGTAACATTTATTATCTACTAACCGTAACTCTAGCTCTAACGCTAATCTTAAACCTTATCCTAACCCTAAACTTAACCCTTACCCTAACTCCAGCCCTAGACTGCCTATAAATGTAAATAAAGGGCCTCTGTGGCATAGATATGCGTCAGAAACATTTATTCTAGTGTCCTAATTGACTACAAAGGGAAAATATGATAATTTTGGTCATAAAGGCAGTCCCTTCTAAAATGGAGTTTGTAACCTCAGTGTGTCACAGTGAGTAAATTAAGGTTGGGCTTGGATTACAATTATGTCAACAAATCATGCCCACTTTTGCCAAGATTCACGTGCAAATCGCCCCTCCGCCCAGTTCGCTTTCCTTGATTGAATTGGGCTCTGTTATTGAATTACCCACCACACATTCAAAAATGACAGACTTAAAAGCCCTACAGGGATTGACAAGCTAACAACGTTAGATGACGTAAACTTACTGACTTTTGTACATCGCCTTGGTCCGTACAATTGACCTTATTTTAGAGCCCCAAAAACGTAATACTTCCAGATCAACTGTAATGTCAATACCATTGTAAAGCACCATTTCTCACCTTTTCAACAGAATCAATTACATGACCCCAATGCTGCCCGTTTCTGCATGATTCAAGAAGGCAATGAGCCCCATCGGGTCTTTTTAAAAATGACCGGTAGGGAAGTGAAACTAATGCGTAATAGTGAGAAGGAGAGATGTTTTGTGGGAAAATTGCTTTTTTTCACTCGATCTGTCCAATTTATCACCATATCGCCTCTAAAATGCAAATAAAACACTATAAAGAGTTTTTATAATGTGTGATTACATACTTATTTTGAAGGTTTGTGTCGAATTTGAATCGGGTTTTTAGGGCGGTGCTAAAGTGATCTTAGAAGTAAACTTTGAGAATCATAATCACATGTAATGATGACGCAAAAAATGACTAGGTATCTCCCCCTTACCCCCGTCACTGTCCATTTCTTGTTTTTAAACGAAGCGAGAAGTGATGAAGTGACCTGGTGAAGAGAAATTGTAAGACAGAAATAGTTGCTTTATGTGTGCTGTACGTTACGACATGACACGTCACAATGTAACAGAGGGTCTGTTTTTTCAACTTTTCTCCAATACTATAGAGCCATGTCGATCAATGCTTGAATTGAAACGTAGTTCACACACCCGATTTTGAAGTCAACACAGTTGCTACAGTCCCATTTGTTTTCTTTGTAGCCTCGTTTTAATTTTGCGGTTGCGCACATTTGTACGGAATGGGGTGAGTTTACATTAGCGTTATTGCTGGTTATGTACATAGCTAGCAGGCTAGCTAACGTTCGCTAGCGAGGCAGGCAAGCTAATGTTATAGCTAATGTTAGTTTAGCTAGCCAGATAACTAGCTAGCTAGCTATAGAATTTCAACTTAGTTAGGTCGTAGCTCATACAAGTTTATTGCATATTGTCTAGATACTGCTGGTTATGTTATGTTTTGCGTTATTTGTAACTTATTTTGTGCATAATGTTTCTGCCAACGTATTTTACTGCAAAAAAAGGCTTCTGGATATCAAGACAGCGATCACTCACCTCAGATTAGACAAATATTTATTCTTCAACAAGCAGGAAGCACAGAATATACTGTGAACACCAGAGAAGGCCGCCATCCCCATTATTGGCAAGAGAAAGAGATGCCGGTACAGAGGACACAGAGCGGGGTGCCTCATAAGAATCAATTGGGAAAGCTGCCGTTATCGCCAATATTACTCGCCAACATAGAATCATTGGACAATACATTAGAGGGGGGTCAGGGGGAGGGGTCAGTCTGTGTATATTTGTAAACAACAGCTGGTGCAATAAATTTAAGGAAGTCTCTAGATTTTGCTCGCCTGAAGTAGAGTATCTTATGACCTAACTATTTGCTAAGAGAGATTTCATCTATACTTTTCGTGGCTGTTAATTTCCAGTTGAAGTCGGAAGTTTACATACTGTACACTGAGGAGTCATTAAAACTTGTTTTTCAACTACTCCACAAATTTCTTGTTAATAAACTATAGTTTTGGCAAGTCGGTTGAGACATCTACTTTGTGCATGACACAACAAATTTTTCCAACAATTGTTTACAGACAGATTATTTCACTTATTATTCACACTATCTCAATTCCAGTGGGTCAGAAGTTTACATACATTAAGTTGACTGTGCCTTTAAACAGCTTGGAAAATTCCAGAAAATGATGTCATGGCTTTAGAAGCTTCTGATAGGCTAATTGAAATCATTTGACTCAATTTGAAGTGTACATGTGGATGTATTTCAAGGCCTACCTTCAAACTCAGTGCCTCTTTGCTTGACATCATGGAAAAATCTAAATAAATCAGCCAAGACCTCAGAAAATAATTGTAGACCTCCACAAGTCTGGTTCATTCTCGGGAGCAATTTCCAAACGCCTAAAGATACCACGTTCATCTGTACAAACAATAGTACGCAAGTATAAACACCATGGGACCACGCAGCGGTAGTACCGCTAAGGAAGGAGACGCGGAAATTCCATAACAACAGCGAAGGACCTTGTGATGATGCTGGAGGAAACAGGTACAAAAGTGTCTGTATCCACAGTAAAATGTGTCCTATAACGACATAACCTGAAAGGCCGCTCAGCAAGGAAGAAGCCACTGCTCCAAAACCACCATAAAAAAGCCAGACTGTGGGTTGCTTTGCCGCAGGAGGGAATGGTGCACCTCAAAAAATAGATGGCATTATGAGGCAGGAAAATTATGTGGATATATTGGTGCAACATCTCAAGACAGTCAGGAAGTTAAAGCTTGGTCACAAATGGATCTTCCAAATAGACAATGACCCCAAGCATACTTCCACAGTTGTGGAAAAATGGCTTCAGGACTTAAGGGCAACAAAGTCAAGGTATTGGAGTGGCCATCACAAAGCCCTGACCTCAATCCTGTAGAAAATCTGTGGGCAGAACTGAAAAAGCATGTGCGAGCAAGGAGGCCTACAAACCTGACTCAGTTACACCAGCTCTGTCAGGAGGAATGGGCCAAAATTCACCCAAATTATTGTGGGAAGCTTCTGGAAGGCTAAACGTTTGACCAAAGTTATAGCTAGGCGTCCCGCTAGCAGGAAAACATCCGGTGAAACTGGAGGACGCGCAATTCAAATAAATAATCATACATTTTTGGGATATTAAACATTTAGGTTCATACAAGTGTCTTATATCGATTAAAAGCCTAAATTCTTGTTATTCTAACTGCACTGTCCGATTTACTGTAGGCTTTTCAGCGAAAGCATGCAAAGCGGTTGTTTGAGGACGGCGCCCCACATCAAAATATTTTTCCACCTGCACAGGTTTCATAAATTCACAAATAGCGATAAAATATTCACTTAATTTTTTAAAATCTTCCTCCAATTTGTCATCCAAAGGGTCCCAGCTATAACATATAACATCCCACTTTATATCCAAAACATTCAGTTTAGTTGGTGCCATGGATAATCCACTCGTTCAACATGCCAAGATAGGAATCTGAAAATGTACCCCTAAATAACAAGTCAAAATACATTTTTTTATTTAATCCTCAGATACCTTACAATGTAATTAAACTATAATATGGAAAGAAGTATGTTCAAATCAAATTTATTTATATAGCCCTTCGTACATCAGCTGATATCTCAAAGTGCTGTACAGAAACCCAGCCTAAAACCCCAAACAGCAAGCAATGCAGGTGTAGAACCAGGTGTAGAAGGAAAAACTCCCTAGAAAGGCCAAAACCTAGGAAGAAACCTAGAGAGGAACCAGGCTATGTGGGGTGGTCAGTCCTCTTCTGGCTGTGCCGGGTGGAGATTATAACAGAACATGGCCAAGATGTTCAAATGTTCATAAATGACCAGGATGGTCAAATAATAATAAGGCAGAACAGTTGAAACTGGAGCAGCAGCACGGCCAGGTGGACTGGAGACAGCAAGGAGTCATCATGTCAGGTAGTCCTGAGGCATGGTCCAAGGGCTCAGGTCCTCCGAGAGAGAGAAAGAAAGAGAGAAAGAGAGAATTAGAGAGAGCATACTTAAATTCACACAGGACACCGAATAGGACAGGAGAAGTACTCCAGATATAACAAACTGACCCTAGCCCCCGACACATAAACTACTGCAGCATAAATACTGGAGGCTGAGACAGGAGGGGTCAGGAGACACTGTGGCCCAATCCGAGGACACCCCGGACAGGGCCAAACAGGAAGGATATAACCCCACCCACTTTGCCAAAGTACAGCCCCCACACCACTAGAGGGATATCTTCAACCACCAACTTACCATCCTGAGACAAGGCCGAGTATAGCCCACAAAGATCTCTGCCACGGCACAACCCAAGGGGGGGTGCGCCAACCCAGACAGGAAGATCACATCAGTGACTCAACCCACTCAAGTGACGCACCCCTCCTAGGGACGGTATGAAAGAGCCCCAGTAAGCCAGTGACTCAGCCCCTGTAATAGGGTTAGAGGCCAGGCAGAGACAGCAAGGGCGGTTCGTTGCTCCAGAGCCTTTCCGTTCACCTTCCCACTCCTGGGCCAGACTACACTCAATCATATGGCCCACTGAAGAAATGAGTCTTCAGTAATGACTTAAAGGTTGAGACCGAGTTTGCGTCTCTTACATGGGTAGGCAGACCATTCCATAAAAATGGAGCTCTATAGGAGAAAGCCCTTCAAGGGACAAGTAGGAGTCCTGCGTCTTGTGACCGTAGCGTACGTGTAGGTATGTACGCCAGGACCAAATCAGAGAGATAGGTAGGAGCTATGTTCAATAGGAAAGCGATATTAGCAGGTGCGCGTCCTCTTTGTCGCTTGCTCATACACAAATTGTCCAAGTATTTGTACCTGTAGTAAAACACCCAGTGGAACCATTGGAATTGCATACTGGGAGCGAGATTACATTTTTTTTCCCTATACGGTCCATTGGAAGAGCATGGGCTCTCCAAAACAAAAATAATTCCGGTTGGTTTTTATTTGGATTTTCTCCTACCAAATCTATTGTGTTATAGTGTCCTACATTATTTTAACATTTATACACCTCCAGAGTGTTTTCTTACCAATGGTATCAAGTATATGAATATCCTCGCTTCAGGGCCTGAGTAACAGGCAGTTTACTTTGGGCATGTCAGTCATGCGGAAATTGAGAAAAATCAATCCTATCCTGAAGAAGTTTTAACAATTTAAGGGCAATTCTACCAAATACTAATTGAGTGTATGTCAACTTCTGACCCACTGGCCCACTATTATTCTGACATTTCACATTCTTAAAATAAAGTGGTGATCCTAACTGGTCCTAAAACAGGGAATTTTTACTGGGATTAAATGTCAGGAATGGTAAAAAAAATGATTTAAAATGTATTTGGCTAAGTTGTCTTTAAACTTCCGACTTTACCACAACTGTACCACCACAGACGGACGATGGCACTAAGACCACACTCAGTCAGCTGTATAAGAAAATAAGCAAACAGGAAACCGCTCCCCCAGAGGCGGTGCTCCTAGAGGCTGGAATCTTAATGCAGGGAAACTTAAATAAGTTTTACCCTAATTTCTATCAACTTGTTAAATGCGCAACCAGAGGTAAATACACTATTTTCCATATAGCAATACTTTTTTCTTCTTCTTAAAATGAGAACTTTTAAAATGTGTTTTTTTTCTCTTTGGATGGATGCTGTCCTATGTTTAGATAGTGTTGTGTAATTCCCTCAGAATCACTCAGTTACCTTGGAACCCTAGGACCTGTGGGTGTGCGTGTTCATGTGTGTGGACGTGTTTAACTGTACTTGTGGGGACCAGAAGAGTTTGTTTTAGGGCTAGGGTTAGGAGCTAGGTTTAAGGTTAGGTTTGGGGTTAAGGTTAAGGTCAGGGTTAGGGTAAGGGTTAGGGGTTAGGGAAAATATAATATTGAATAGTACTGTCACCACAAGATTAGTGTATACAAGACTGTGTGTGTGTGTGTTGTGTGTGTTTGTTTCACATTTGTCATTACTAAAGATGTTTCTGATTTCTTAAGTTATTTGAATTATTTTCATTTCTAGATCAATCATTCTTCACTGTTAATAACAAAAACATGTAGCTCTCATATAGTAAATTGTCATATATGTGAAGTAATTTCTACTTAAATCAGGTAATATGCAGTCCACAAAAAAACAACAACTGATTCAAGACAATAATTGCATGAGCAATGTAACAAGGTATTATCCTACCACAATCACTCTATTAACTCAGGTAATCTTAAATTCACCAATGTGAATAATAACATAACTTTTGGAGACTATAGTGGTTGTTAACTTCTTGCGGCGAGCCATCACGGATCCGGGATCGTGAATACAGCCTCAAGCTCATTACCATAACCCAACGTTAACTATTCATGAATATCGCAAATGAAATGAAATCAATATGCTAGCTCTCAAGCTTAGCCTTTTGTTAACAGCACTGTCATCTCAGATTTTCAAAAATATGCTTCTCAACCATAGCAAAACTAGCATTTGTGTAACAGTATTGATAGCCAGCGTAGCATTTAGCGTTAGCATTTTGCAGGCAACATTTTCACAAAAACAAGAAAAGCATTCAAATAAAATCATTTACCTTTGAAGAACTTCGGATGTTTTCAATTAGGAGACTCTCAGTTAGATAGCAAATGTTCAGTTTGTCCAAAAATATTATTTGTATAGGAGAAATCGCTCTGTTTGGTACATCACGTTTGGCTACCAAAAAAAAACGAAAATTCAGTCATCAAAACGCCAAACTTTTTTCCAAATTAACTCCATAATATCGACTGAAACATGGCAAACGTTGTTTAGAATCAATCCTCAAGGTGTTTTTCACATATCTCTTTGATGATATATCGTTCGTGGAAGTGTGATTTCTCCTCTGAATCCCATGGGAAAATGCCTGCAGCTGAAGATTACGCACCAATTTAGACAAAGGACACTGGGCGGACACCTGGTAAATGTAGTCTCTTATGGCCAATCTTCCAATGATATGCCTACAAATACGTCACAATGCTGCAGACACCTTGGGGAAACGACAGAAAGGGCAGGGTCATTCCTGGCACATTCACAGCCATATAAGGAGACAATGGAAAACAGAGCCTCAAAAATTCTTCCTGTTTGAAGTTTCATCTTGGTTTCGCCTGTAGCATCAGTTCTGTGGCACTCACAGATAATATCTTTGCAGTTTTGGAAACATCAGAGTGTTTTCTTTCCAAAGCTGTCAATTACAGTGCCTTGTGAAAGTATTCGGTCCCCTTGAACTTTGCGACCTTTTGCCACATTTCAGGCTTCAAACATAAAGATATAACATTTAACATTTACATTTAAGTCATTTTTTTGTGAAGAATCAACAACAAGTGGGACACAATTATGAAGTGGAACGACATTTATTGGATATTTCAAACTTTTTTAACAAATCAAAAACTGAAAAATTGGGCATGCAAAATTATTCAGCCCCTTTACTTTCAGTGCAGCAAACTCTCTCCAGAAGTTCAGTGAGGATCTCTGAATGATCCAATGTTGACCTAAATGAGTAATGATGATAAATACAATCCACCTGTGTGTAATCAAGTCTCCGTATAAATGCCCCTGCACTGTGATAGTCTCAGAGGTCCCTTAAAAGCGCAGAGAGCATCATGAAGAACAAGGAACACACCAGGCAGGTCCGAGATACTGTTGTGAAGACGTTTAAAGCCGGATTTGGATACAAAAAGATTTCCCAAGCTTTAAACATCCCAAGGAGCACTGTGCAAGCGATAATATTGAAATGGAAGGAGTATCAGACCACTGCAAATCTACCAAGACCTGGCCGTCCCTCTAAACTTTCAGCTCATACAAGGAGAAGACTGATCAGAGATGCAGCCAAGAGGCCCATGATCACTCTGGATGAACTGCAGAGATCTACAGCTGAGGTGGGAGACTCTGTCCATAGGACAACAATCAGTCGTATATTGCACAAATCTGGCCTTTATGGAAGAGTGGCAAGAAGAACCCCATTTCTTACGAGCCAGCCGGGAGACACACATGTGGAAGAAGGTGCTCTGGTCAGATGAAACCAAAATTGAACTTTTTGGCAACAATGCAAAACGTTGTGTTTGGCGTAAAAGCAACACAGCTCATCAACCTGAACACACCATCCCCACTGTCAAACATGGTGGTGGCAGCATCATGGTTTGGGCCTGCTTTTCTTCAGCAGGGACAGGGAAGATGGTTAAAATGGATGGGAAGATGGATGGAGCCAAATACAGGACCATTCTGGAAGAAAACCTGATGGAGTCTGCAAAAGACCTGAGACTGGGACGGAGATTTGTCTTCCAACAAGACAATGATCCAAAACATAAAGCAAAATCTACAATGGAATGGTTCAAAAATAAACATATCCAGGTGTTAGAATGGCCAAGTCAAAGTCCAGACCTGAATCCAATCGAGAATCTGTGGAAAGAACTGAAAACTGCTGTTCACAAATGCTCTCCATCCAACCTCACTGAGCTCAAGCTGTTTTGCAAGGAGGAATGGGAAAAAATGTCAGTCTCTCGATGTGCAAAACTGATAGAGACATACCCCAAGCGACTTACAGCTGTAATCGCAGCAAAAGGTGGCGCTACAAAGTATTAACTTAAGAGGGCTGAATAATTTTGCACGCCCAATTTTTCAGTTTTTGATTTGTTAATAGAACTCCCCATCCCGGATCCGGGATCGTGACTACGGCTCAAGCTCATTACCATAACGCACAATGCGAAAAAATATTCCTAAAAATATTTAACCTCCACACATTAACAAGTCCAATAGCTCAAATGAAAGATAAACATCTTGTTAATCTACCAAGCAAGTCAGATTTCTAAAATGTTTTAGGGCGAAAACATAGCACATATTTATATTAGATCACCACCGAAACAAAAGGCAAGCGGCGGCCATTTTGTCCCAGAAAAAATAAAATTTAAAAGTAGGATTAAAAAATAAATAATTCACTAACCTTTTAAAAATCTTCATCAGATGACAGTAATATTACATGTTACACAGTACATTTTTTTTTTCAATAATATGCCATTTATATCCATAAATCTCTGTTTACAATGACGACATTTAAAAAAATGCTACTCAAATGTCAGGAGAAATGATGATAGCTCCAACAGATAACGTCAGATAACAAGCAATAAACATGACTAAATATACATGTTCTACATATATTTACAAAGATACACTTCTTCTTAATGCAACCGCTGTATTACATTTATTTTTAACGTTACAGACATCGTTCACTGGGCTATACTATGAGTCAGCGCTCAGATATTAGCAGTATGTCTCCTCTACGTTTGGAGTCCACAGAAACACCAAATAACCACATAAATATTCCCTTACCTTTGATGTTCTTCCATCAGAAGACGTAGAAGGAGTCATACTTACCCAATACATTGTTTGGTTTCACGTTGTGTGTCTCTGTATTAGCACGTTAACAGCTTCGGCTGAAATGCATCCAAAATGACTTCTGGTCCAGCACTCTTGCGCATCAAAACTTCCAATTTACATATTATATGTCCACTAAACTGGTCAAACAATGTGAAAAATCGAGCTTTATGATGTTTTTAGCATGTAGAACAAAGATCAGCGCGAACAGACAATCCGGCTTCAAATGCTGGATCATGGAAAAAGACGTACTCCAAATCGGCCGCGCGCAATAGAGTGCCTGTTTTTCAGAGGGACACGAGCAATTTCGCCCGCCAAACGTGCAGGGCTCGTGGGATTCTCACAATGAACGTGCCATTTGAAAGCTGACATCGCGCTGAACAGATAGAGACTGTTCCTGGATCGGTAGCTGCCTGGGAAGGGTGGGGGCCATGACGTCAAAGTTTACCTAACTTTTCTCTTCACAAGAGAGAGTTTGGGAGAAAGGCTGCCCTGAGAGTTCTGCTTTACATACAGACATAATTTAAATGGTTTTAGAAACTTTAGAGTGTTTTCTATTCAATTATAATTTTTATATGCATATATTAGCAATTTTGGGAAAAAATATTTTCAGTTTACTATGGGTACGCACTTTCTCCAACGGGGGCAGTATAGAGGGAGAGCTCTAAGAGGTTATTAAAACAGTTTGAAATATCCAATAAATGTCGTTCCACTTCATGATTGTGTCCCACTTGTTGTTGATTCTTCACCAAAAAATACAGTTTTATATCTTTATGTTTGAAGCCTGAAATGTGGCAAAAGGTCGCAAAGTTCAAGGGGGCCGAATACTTTCGCAAGGCACTGTATATGCATAGTCAAGCATATTTTTGTGACAAAATATTGCGCTTAAAACGGGCACGTTTTTTTTATCCAATAATGAAATAGCGCCCCCATAGGTTAAAGAGGTTAACACAGGATTTCCAATCCAGATTGTGCTCTGAGAAAAAGCTGTCAATAACTTGAAACACATCCTCATCTGTAGTTCATCCCGTTCGCTCCTTACAGAACAGAATGTGCTCATTCATTTCCCAAATGTCTCTGTATCGCACAAATGCAATCAACTAGGCTTCCCCACTGACATCAGTCAATTTGTCTAACTGCGGAGAAAAATAATAGTTTAAATTTTCCACCACTTGATCGACAATATCAATGCCCATGTCATCCATCCTATGACACACCTTGTTATTTGACTTCAGTGCATCAGCTGCTGTTTTATCAATCATAGTTTCTGCAAGGAACAGCTGCAGGCACTCTATCGCACGAAGCAAAGGATGAGTGCACTTGGCTAGCAGATGCTCAACCATTGTGCCAGCGGGCGGGCAAAGGCCAGGTAGGCAGAGCAATGTGCACGCACCGACACGAAGGTAAAAAAAGGAGGCCTATAAATATAAAATAAACTAGAGATTTCACATCAGAACCTCAGTAAATGTTTTCCTGCCTCTTAAGTTTGAAATAAATAACAGATTGAAAAAATAATATATTTATTTTTGAAAATCTTCCAATGTACCTCCTGGGGACTGCCCACATACGCCCAGGGGTACGCGTATCCACGGTTGAGAAACACTGTGATAGATATAGGACAGACACTTCAAAATTGTATTCCTCATGAATTATTTTTTGACTGTCTATTTTGCTATTCATGAATGTGTTAACCAATGCATTTCTATGGGCTATAATAATATTAAGGGCCAAATTCAATATTTTATTAAATATTTGTGTATTTGTGTATATATATATATATTAGGGATCCTATGACCATCTTAAAACAATTGCAGTTGGTGCTGAAAGGGAGAGGAAGAGATGGCATTCATATTTTCTGATCCCATTCTCTCGATGTATTATATTGAGTATGTCGACAAAATTCTAATTAAAGGTACACCGTATTTTAAGGTCTGGCTTAAGATAAATGTACTGAAAACCCCATTGAATGAAAAATATACAAGAAAATCTGTTGGCCAGCAACTGGGAGGGTTTTCAGCAGTTGAATGAAATGTATTCAAAGTGCATAGTAGCCACACCTGCAGAACTCATTACGCGACTGATTAACATTAAGGTAAGTCTGAATACCAAATACTTGTTATGCTACAGCCTGAATATTTGTCATTGGCCTACACACATAATGTCAAAGTTGGAATATGTTTTTAGAAATGAATTAAAAATGAAAAGCTAAATAAAACGTCTTGAGTCAATAAGTATTCAACCCCTTTTTTCATTGCAAGCCTAAACAAGTGCTTTAGTCATAATGTGCTTAACAAGTCTCATAATACGTTGCATCTGTGTGCAATAATATTGGTCAACATGATTTTTGAATGACTACTGCATCTCTGTACCCCACACATTCAATTATCTGTAGGGTCCCCCAGTCGAGGTGTGCATTTCAAACACAGATTCAACCAGATTCAACCACAAAGACCAGGGAGGTTTTCCATGCCTCGCAAAGAAGGACACTTCCCTTTGAGCACGGTGAAGTTATTTTTTACACTTTAGTGACTGTGTGTATTGATCCACCATCCAAAGATACAGGCGTCCTTCCTAACTCAGTTTCCGGAGAGGAAGGAAACCGCTCAGGGATTTCACCATGAAGCCAACGGTGACTTTTAAACAGTTACAGAGTTTATTGGTTGTGATAGGAGAAAACTGAGGATGGATCAACAACATTGTAGTTACTCCACAATACTAACCTAATTGACAGAGTGAAAAGAACATAATAAAAATATTCCAAAACATGCATCCTGTTTCCATCAAGGCACTAAATTAATATTGCAAAAAACATGGCAAAGCAATTCACATTTTGTCCCATATACAAAGTGTTATGTTTGGGGCAAATACAATGCAACACATTACTGAGTATCACTCTCCATATTTTCAAGAATAGTGGTGGCTGCAACATTTAATGGGAATGCTTGTAATTGTTAAGGACTGAGGGAAATGTTTAATGGTTTTGAGCTAAGCACAGGCAAAAACCTGATTCAGTCTTGTATCCACCAGACACTGGAAGATGAATTCATCTTTCAGCAGGACAACAACCTAAAACACAAGGCTAAATCTACACTGGAGTTGCTTACCAAGCAGACAGTGAATGTTCCTGAATGGATGGGTAACAGTTTTGACTTAAATCTACTTGAAAATCTACGGTAGGACCTGAAAACGTTTGTATAGCAATGATCAACAATCATTTTGACAGAGCTTGAAGAACATTTAAAATAAAAATGTTGCATAATCCAGGTGTGGAAAGCTCTTAGTGACTTACTGACTTCATTATGAGGCATTGTATGTAGTAGATGTGTGAGATTTAAAAAAAATAATAATAATTTTGAATTCAGGCTGTAACACAACAAAAAGTGGATCAAGTCAAGGGTGTGAATACTTTCTGAAGGCACTGTATATTACGTACAACCTTCCGAAAAGCAAGAGATCGGTATGTGTGATGGGGAGAAACTGAAATGTTTTTTGTCCATTGTTTATTTCCATTTGCTGATTTTTTTAATAAAGCCGGAAATAAAAGAAAAAGGGTGACCTATAATTAAATAATACAAATATTTAGCTCCAGACAAATAGCAAATTCTAATAAAATCAAATATTATTTGTCACGTGCGCCGAATACATGTGAAATGCTTACTTTACAAGCCCTTAACCAACAATGCAAGTTTTAAGAAAATACAGTTAAGAAAATATTTACTAATTTAACTAAAGTAAAAAATAAAAAAGTTACACAATAAAACAACAAATAATGAGGCTATATACAGGGGATATCGGTACCGAGTCAATGTTCGGGGATACAGGTTAGTCGAGGTAATTTGTAAATGTAGGTAGGGGTAAAGTTACTATGCATAGATAATAAACAGTGAGAAGGGAGGGGGGAGGTGCCAATGCAAATACTCTGGGAGGCCATTTGATTAATTATTCAGCAGTCTTATTGCTTGTGGGTAGAAGCTGTTAACCTGTTACTCCTACCCCCTACTTTTTCGAACATTCTGTTAAAAATCGTGCAACATTTCAGCGCCCTGCTGCTCATGCCAGGAATATAGTATATGCATATGATTAGTATGTGTGGATAGAAAACACTCAGACGTTTATAAAACTGGTTAAATCACGGCTGTGACTATAACAGAACGTGCGTTTCATCGAAAAGTGCAGGAAAATCTGATCACTGAAAATTGAAAAATATATCCATGCGCGACTTGAACCCATTGATAAAGGTGAACCACATTTAATGGGGCTGAGGTTGCAATACCTACAGCTTCCACACGATGTCTAGAGTCTTGTCATTTGCCTACTATTTGTTTCTTGGTCAAACAGACGCAAGGCAGCGCAGTTTTGTATTTTCTACCTGTCTTGAGGCTTTTCTGTCTCAGAGGCATTTTGTGTTAGTGCTCAACACAAACCCAACTTCATAATATATGCAGACATGCCTTTTAAAAGTGTTAATTGTAGAGGGCTTCCATGGTTTAGGGTTTTCCTAGCTTTGTTAAGTTTGTTATAATATTGACACTTTACCGACACGAAGGTGATCAATTTGGTCGCTTATTAACGTGTACTAATACCTAAAATTGCATTACAAAAGTATTTCGAAGTGTTTTGTGAAAGTTTATCGTCAACTTTTTTAATTTAAAAAAATGACGTTACGTTATAAGACGCTATTTTTTTCGTTTATCACACAATCTTCATAGATCGATATCTAGGCTATATATGGACCGATTTAATCGAAAAAAAGACCCAATAGTGATTATGGGACATCTAGGAGTGCCAACAAAGAAGATGGTCAAAGGTAATGAATGTTTTATATTTTATTTGTGCGGTTTGTGTAGCGACGACTATGCTAATTCTTTTGTTTATGTCCCCTGCGGGTCTTTTGGGGTGTTACATGCTATCAGATAATAGCTTCTCATGCTTTCGCCGAAAAGCATTTTAAAAATCTGACTTGTTGCCTGGATTCACAACGAGTGTAGCTTTAATTCAATACCCTGCATGTGTATTTTAATGAACGTTTGAGTTTTAACTAGTACTATTAGCATTTAGCGTAGCACATTTGCATTTCCAGATGTCTCGATGGGACGCCTGCGTGTCAGGTAGGAGCAAGAGGTTAAGAAGCCTTTTGGACCTAGGCGCTCTGGTACCGCTTGCCGTGCGGTAGCAGAGAGAACAGTCTATGACTTGGATGACTGGAGTCATTGACAATTATTTGGGCCTTCCTCTGACACCGCCTAGTATATAAGTCCTGGATGGCAGAAAGCTTGGCCCCAGTGCTGTACTGGGCTGTACACATGACCCTCTGTTGCGCCTTATGGTCGGATGCCGAGCAGTTGTCATACTAGGCGGTGATGCAACCGTTCAAGATGCTCTCTATGCAGCAGGGGTAGAATTTTTTGAGGATCTAGGTCACCAGGCGGCTCATTATGGTGCACACCTGTCACCATCGTTACGTGCACCTGCGTGTCTTCAGACTCATTTTGACTCCATCACTTTCCTAATTACCTTCCCTATATTTGTCACTGCCGTTGGTTCCTTCCCTAGGCGTCATTGTTTCTGTTTCCTGTCTGTGCGTTGTTCGTGTTTCTTGTTTTGTATTATGTTCCATTTATTAAAACACTCACTCCCTGAACTTGCTTCCCGACTCTCAGCGCACATCGTTACAGAATGTCGCCTCACCTAAGGGAATCACCAGGGAGTGTTTTTTGTTTTGGGGGGAATCACGTCTTGTCTGGGAGCCGCTACAGGCCCTCATGCCTCAGCCGGATCGCCAGGCTCCCCTGCTACAGCTGACTCGTCTGAATTTAATTCCTTCACCGGATCGCCAGGCTCCCCTGCTTCCACCGGCTCGTCAGGTTCTCATGCCTCCGCTGGATTACCAGGCTTCCCTGCCCAGCCAGTCTATTAGGTTCCCACGCCTCAGCCGGTGACAAATTCCCATGCATCAGCAGGGGTGACAGGTCCGCTCCTGATTCCCGGGATCGTGTCTTTGGTTGGTGTATGTCATGTATGCTCTCTACGGCACTCTAGGTGCCGTAGAGAGATGCTCCTGCATCTCAGTCGGACTGACAGGTTTCCCGCACCTCAGCAGAGATGACCGCTCCGCACCTGATCCCCGGGATCATAATTTTGGTCAGCGTCCTGCGGCTGGAGCCACGTGTCAGGGAGAGGGTACTGTCACGTGTGCTCCCTCTCCGGCCTCTAGGTCACCAGGCTGCTCATTATGGCGCACACCTATCACCATCACTACAAGCACCTGCATGTCGTCAGACTCACCTGGACTCCATCACCTGCACTTCATCACTCCATCACCCTGATTACCTTCCCTATATACTGTATGTCACTCCCTTTGGTTCCTTCCCCAGGCACCATTGTTTCTGTTTCCGTTTCTTGTCTGTGCGGTGTCCGTGTTTCTGTTTCTTGTCTGTGCATTGTTTGTGTTTCTTGTTTTGTATTATGTTTCAGTATTTTATTAAAACACTCACTCCCTTTAACTTGCTTCCCGACTCTCATTGCACGTAGTTACACCCATGCTAAATCTTTTCAGTCTCCTGAGGGGGGCGAAAAGGCGTTGTCGTGCTCTCTTCGACTTTCTTGGTGTGTTTGGACCATGATAGTTCGTTAGTGATGTGGACACCAAGGAACTTGAAACTCTCGACCCGATCCACTACAGCCCCTTTAATGTAAATGGGGGCATGTTCGGCCCTCCTTTTCCCATAGTACATGATCATCTCCTTTGTCTTGCTCACGTCTCTGACCTCCTTGCTGTCTCATTGTTGTTGGTGATCAGGCTTAACAAGTCAGTAAAATAAAGAGAGTGTTGATAAGCTTAAATGTCCCTCTCCCACCCATGGAGAGACCTATGTATTGTATCTTACCCTCCAGACAGTCACTAAGGTAGCGAGGCGGTGCGGCTTGGCTATTTCCTGGTCAGTAGGGGGTGAGCGAATCACCACTGGTTCATACATACACTGGTCAGGGACATAGAGCCTAGTTAATTTAACACTACTATAGAGAGAAATAGAAATGGTATATTTTTGTAAGCACAAACTTTGCCATGATTCGTTGGACAAAGCCTACAGGGAAATTAATGGTGTTTTGTACGGTTTTTGGATAAACTACGTAAAAATAAGGTTTATGGTATACATAGGAGATCTTATATGTTTTGTTCTATGAGATAATCATCATTAGCCAATATCAATTTGTGAATTTTGAAGCATTTTATCTAGTCATAAAAAGCACATAATGGCTTCACAATTCATAAAGGTCATGTTAACTGACTGAACTCTCACAGAACAAAGATCTCCTAAGCCTGTGTTAACCTCAGACCTTATTTTTGGCATTTATCCCAAACCATATTCTTTCCCTATAGGAATGGCTGAACCAACCAGAGGTAACTAATTTCCATTTTTTAGGACTACAAACTGGCGAGCTCTATACCATGCCTTCTTAACTGCCCTTGGGAGATTAATTAAGTTGTAATGATTTGAATTAAATAAGCAACATTATGTTAATAAATGTAGTGTATAACAAGAGGTATTACAGAGGTTTATAGGTTTGATTATGATAATCTCTTACCTATCCAGCTCTGAGCTCCTGATTTCTGGGCCACTAAAGCAGTCTGGGGCAGTACTGCCTGACAGAGTACAGTCTGCCCTTTGACATCTTGAGGAAAATCCAATCTGTCATCAATGAGTGCAGCTCCTTCTGAGGAAAAGAAACACTGAATACACACCCTTCACTGTGAACTCATTACAAGGGAGCCATAGCCTTCTTTCATTTGCAATGATGTGAACAACAGATAGATAAAAGCATTGTGGTATTTGTTTTCACCCGCCCAGTTCATTCAGATTAGTATGAGCACAGAACAGAATATAGTGACAGTGAGCCACTTCAGACTATTGAGACTCACCCAGAGGTGCCATAATGTACTGTACCTGGAATTTGGGTTTGGCTCCATTGCTGTCCATGCAGGAGCGGACAAACTCCCCCACCACCATGCCCCTTACACGCACTACACTGCTGTTCAGGTGGCATCTCTCCCAGCATGAATGGAAGCAGCTCTGACAGGGGAAAGGACTTAAGGGTCGTGATCATTAGGCACCAAACAGAAGAAAACAGACTACATGAAGGCGTGGCCATGTTTTAGTTGTACACATGTACACGTACCATAACAAAACGCTCAGTCATTTTCCTATGATTTTAATTTTTTTAAATTTTCAGACAGGTTAGAAAGTAGTGTGAACAGCTCTGATAGTGTGACACAATACTGTGCCATGGTGTCAGGGGTGTACCTGAGTGTAGCTCCTGTAGCTCTGCATCACTCAGTAGTCCCACACACAGCAGCAGAGCTGCACACATAGAGATGCTGCTCACATAGAGCTGCTGCTCCAGAGGTGGTTGGCCCAGGCTTGGCACAGTGACCGCAGCACCTGGACACACAAGCACAGTCACACACACAATCACAGATAATCAATACATGTGTATTTATGGCAATGTTGTTGATTGTCTGTGTGACTGTGTGTGTTCAGCTGCTGCTATCATCACAACACTAAAGACTTAGTTATATAGTCACCTGTATAAGCAGTGGCCTCTCCCTGTCCTGAGCCAGGTAGCCCAGACAAATCCTTGAAACACAAGTCTGGGAATGAATGTTATGATTTCATGCTATAACAGAGGCTTTTTCAATTCCAACAATGATAGATTGAATAGACGCATAGTACAGAATGAACGACTGACTGACTGCCAAGTTCAACATCAGTTCACCGTCTCACCTCAGGCTTGTATTGAAGCAGTAGCAGTTTATGGGCCTTTTTGTTCTACAACACCAGAAACCCCATGATCCTGGACTTCTGTCGGACCTAGAGGAAAATAACACTTACCTTATGAGAGAAATGGGACAAGGGCGCAGACAGTTTGACACCATTTTATAACCTCTAGCCATTTCCCCTTCCCTTACCTGTTGACAGCCTGCACTAGCCCAGTGAGCACACTCTCCAGCCATCACTCCGGGAAGTTCCTCAGCAGCTTCCAGCACACCCTCATCCACATCATAAGTGGGGGGACATATATATTTTTTGCCGTGTATAAACACGTCTCATTCTTGTATCGTATCTACATACTCATAGGATTATCCTGAAATGGAAAGATTTCCCCCCAGTGGATATGTAGCATTTTGAAATAACAATTCTGCAAATGTATTTTCTGTTTTAACATCAGCTATACAAAAACCCATCTGTTACATGACATACATGGCATTGGAGTGGCAACTAACCTAGTGGTTAGCGTGTTGGACTAATAACTAAAAGGGTTGCAAGATCAAATCACAGAGCTGACAAGGTAAAAATCTGTCGTTCTGAACAAGGCAGTTAACCCACCGTTCCTTGGCTGTCATTGGTAAAGGTTAAATAAATAAATACCCTGTGTAACAGCCCACCAAAACCATCTTGATATGTGCAAAAAATGGCAAATATTGGAAAAACTGTTATTCTGATATTATCATACCATGACACTTAACATTTATGACACTGGAATGACAGAAACATCAATAGCTAGCTATTACAGTTGTCACTCAGCAATAAAGTGAAGTGCATCACAGCCTAACAAAACTCTGGTAAGGAAAACTCATTTTTTTATTGCATGTGTCAGTGGGAATGTGCACAAACACATGCACACACAGAGAGGGGGTGAAAGTTGAAACAAAAGTTGGACCTGATTCATGATTTTGCACACATAAAATATGTTTGACTAACTAACTAATACAAATGGTTCGGTAATCAAATATATCACGGCAGAAAACTGTGTTCTGGCCCACAAACAGGAGGTCAATTTAGCCAACCTCATTCCCCTCTCTTAGCGCCATATTAAGCCCCTCTTACGAGCTAGCTAGCTAACTATGATAGTTGGATAACTACAGTTGTAGAAAAGGCCCATGGAGTTGGTGGAATACTCCTTTAATTCATTGCCATTTACTCAGCTGGGCCAGGGGCGCTTTAATTAGGTCAGGTGGAAATGTCTGACAGATCTCAACTCCATAAAAGGAGGAAATTGCCATCGCCTGATCTCGCTGCTTTCTCTTCCTTAATTCCATCTCATCCAGAAGTTCTGTGCGTCCATGAATCCACACTATACACACCAATGACTAGCTAAAAACCAGCAGTAGCTAGCTAGCTAGGTAAATACATTTGTCCAACTCATTGTTCTCATCTCCCCTTCTTAGTGGCTTCTTTGAATCTGCTGGCAACTCATCTGTTATTAAGTGTATAATCTGTGACATGTTCGTAGTTGTCACGGGGAAAGGTCCGATGGATACCTTCATTTGTGAAAAATGTATTGACCTTGATGCAGCTAAAGAAAGGATTATTACTCTTCACGAAAAAATAAAAATTGGACCAAGCGCATTGAACTGAATAAGAATTCCATGAGACTATTGACTATCTTTAAACGCTTCCTATCAAAACATCCAAGAGGATCATAATGCGACCTTCCTGGACTATGATCAATTTCCGCTGCTGCACCCCTCTACTAGCTAGAACCAGAAAATGGCTGCTCATTGTTTGACTCCAGGTGAGTGTGAATCGTGTGTTGGAACCGTCTCCGGACTTAAGACTTTCAATTCGCTTTGAGCCCTTGTATCAGCTGCCTTCTGCCGGGGGCTTGGGTGTTCCCTCCACGTCTGTGGATGTTCCTCCAGATACCTCTCCCTGTCCTAGTCAATCAACTGCCTGGGCACAGCCTGGACCAGCGAGGCCTCCCGTGCTCTCTGGATCAGAGCTCTGTCCCTTTGGCTGGTGTAGCCTGCACGCAGCCGGCGTCTCAGCAGCCCTCTTCTCAGGTGAGTTCTGTGGCTCTGACTTTGTGTTGTCCTGGGGCAAAAGTTTAGGATATCACCAGGTTGCTTCCGAGGCTGCGTGTTAGTCACAGGGGGCTGATACCGTCATGGTTCATGTGGAGTTGATTGACAATATGAAGGGCAGTTCAGCACAGTTGAAGATGGATTTTAAATAATTGATTGGGTCACTACTTGACACCAACAAATGTACCATAAAATCTGTCCCTCTGCCCTCCTTAAATGGTAGCATTAAAATGTTCAGCAGATTTTTAGCCCTCCATAACTGGCTACAAGACCATTATAGCTCTGTGGATGCAACATGTATTGATAATTTCGATACCTTCTGGAAACAATTCTCATATTATAAGGTGGATGGGATCCACCCAAATAATTTGGGTTCCTGGATCCTTTCACAGCATTATAAGGCTGAATTGAGACAATGACTTATCAATGACCCAACCTGAGCTCATTTAATCCCTACCATTGTTTCGCTGAGTGTTCAAAAAGCTTCAGCAAATGTACATGATCCCAGGGGCGTTGGAAGACACAATGCAAGTAACGTTATGCATGTCCCTCTAACTTCCCTGAATGCCTCTGCTGATCCTACAGCTATTGTATGCAGTAATCATATATCTATGAACCAGAGTTATACTGTTAGCACTGAGGTAGTGTGCCCTAGCAAGTCCACTGTGTGCAACTCACCCTGCACTAACATAAATAACCTTAGCATGTCTACCTCTGCTAAGCTTCCAAGTAAAGCTATATGTAGCTTAAGAAACAAGGTTCATGAATCATATTCTGACAATCTCTGAAACTCACTTAGATAATACTTTTGGTCCTTCTGTAGCTCAGTTGGTAGAGCATGGCGCTTGTAACGCCAGGGTAGTGGGTTCGATCCCCGGGACCACCCATACGTAGAATGTATGCACACATGACTGTAAGTCGCTTTGGATAAAAGCGTCCGCTAAATGGCATATATTACTTTTGATGATACAGTGGTAGCAATACATGGTTATAAGATATACAGAAAAGACAGACATGCCAAAGGTGGAGGTGTGGCTGTTTATATTCAGAACTACATTCCTGTAAATGTCACACCTTGGTCTTAGTATTTTGTGTTTTCTTTAATTATTTGGTCAGGCCAGGGTGTGACATGGGTTTATGTTGTTGTATTTCGTATTGGGGTTTTTGTATTATTGGGATTGCGGCTGAGTAGGGGTGTTGTATGGGCTTGGCTGCCTGAGGCGGTTCTCAATCAGAGTCAGGTGATTCTCGTTGTCTCTGATTGGGAACCGTATTTAGGTAGCCTGGTTTCGCTTTGTATTTCGTGGTTGATTGTTCCTGTCTCTGTGTAGTTTCACCAGATAGGCTGTAATTAGGTTTCACGTTCCGTTTGTTGTTTTGTATTTTGTATCGTTATTTCATGTGTCACTTTTTCTATTAAAGTCATGAGTAACCACCACGCTGCATTTCGGTCCGACTCTCTTTCGACAAACGAAGAACGACGTTACAGTAAAGAGAAGATGATCTCATGTTAAATACTGTTGAAGTAATATGGCAACAGGTTAATCTGTCTCACCTAAAGCCCTTTCTGGTGGGAAGCTGCAAATGTCCACCAAGTACTAACAGTCAGTATCTGGAAAACATGGGTGAAATGCTTGATACTGTATATGATATCAACAGAGAGGTATATTTTCTGGGTGATTTAAATATTGACTGGATTTCATCAGGCTTTCACACTCAAGAGAAAGCTTCAAACTGTGACTAGTGCCGGTAAACTGGTTAAGGTTATCAACCTACAAGGGTAGTTACAAACAGCACAGGAATTAAATAGCATTCTAACCTTTATTTAAACAGGGAGTCACATTGAGATAAAAAAAAAAACTTTTACAAGAAAGCCCTGTAAACGTTACAATAAAAACAGAATATTTAAATAACATACACATGAATAAAACAATATAATTCAGCACAATAAACAAAAATAAACATTTAATACAAGCAATCACATTGAACTACATAGAGGTCCTCAATCAATAATTTAAACTGCCTGAGTGGCACCAGAACATCTGACTGCAGTGAACTCTGCTGATTGTTCCACAAATTCTGGGCAAAAAAAGTAATCTGCTCTCAAGATCTCCAGTACGCCTTCACGATCCGGACCATCCAGTGCCACCTCCACACACCAGCCCTCCGGTGGCAACTCCCCGCACCAGGCTTCCTGTGCGTGTCCTCGGCCCAGTACCACCAGTGCCAGCACCACGCATCAGGCCTACAGTGCGTCCCGCCTGTCCAGCACTGCTGCCGGAGCCTTCCTCCTCTCATTCTCCTATAGCCCTCTTCGCACTGCTCCAGCGAATCCCAGGTGGGCTCCGGTCTACACCTGTCTATTTCCTCCCACGTCGTATACTCCATACTTCTGCTGTCCATAACGTCCTCCCTTCGCTGCTCCTACTGTCGCTGCCTGTTACCACGGCGCTCGGTCCGGGTGTGGTGGGTGATTCTGTAACGGCGTTCGTTTGTTGAAGGAGTGTCGGACCAAAATGCAGCGTGGTGGTTACTCATGTTCTTTAATGACGAATAGCGAATACATGAAATAACTATACAAATACAAAACAACAAACGGGACGTGAAAACCTAATACAGCCTGTCTGGTGAACAACTACACAGAGACAGGAACAATCACCCACGAAATACACAGTGAAAACCCGGCTACCTAAATATGGTTCCCAATCAGAGACAACGAGAATCACCTGACTCTGATTGAGAACCGCCTCAGGCAGCCAAACCTATGCTACACCCCTACTCAGCCGCAATCCCAATGCCTACAAAACCCCAATACGAAACACAACATTTTAAACCCATGTCACACCCTGGCCTGACCAAATATATAACGAAAACACAAAATACTATGACCAAGGCGTGACAAAGGTTGTCTTGAAATGGAACGATAGTTGTCAAGATCATTTCTATCCCAACCCTTATGGAGTGTCAGCACATATGCAGATTTCCATGCTTTTGGATCACTTCCTGATAACAATGTCCAATTACAAATGTGGTCTACTGAGTCAGCAATAAGGGGTGCTGCATACTTAAGCAGACCAGGCTCCAAATGATCAGCCCCTGTGGATTTTTTTTGTCTAATGTTAACAAAGCATCCAGGACGTCTTGTGACCAGCATTTTCAGTTGCATTCAATAGGTTTTCTACATCCAAACTACTATTTTCAAGAGCTGGCTTTGAAATACATTCAATTATAAAACCTGATGAGATAAAATGGTGATTAAATGCATTAAGGATATCAATTTTGTCAGTAATAGTGCCAGAATCGAACTTAATTTATTGGGGGAAAGAAGAGGAGACATAACCCTTCAGTGATTTAACAGCTATCCAAATTGTAGCTGGGTTCCCTGTACATTCAGAGAGTGTATTAACATAATAATCAGATTTAGCTTTCTTAACTAGCTTACACACAAATTTCTCAATCGCTTAATTAAAAGACTGCCAGTCTGGGCCCGAGTCTGTGAATTTCGCTTTGGCCCAGGCAACAACTCTGTTGTGTAAGACTGTTGTGTAAGATAGTTCTGGACTGAACCAAGGGCAAGACTGATTTTTAATTCTGTTTTTTAAAGGGAGCATATTTATCTACAATAAAATTGGAAACATTTGTGAAGTGGTTCAGAGCCAACTATGGGTCAGGTATAGATGCAGTATAATCAAAGTCACCAAAAGAAAGGTAAGAAAAAAAAGGCCTGTTCATGGACATTTTTAAAATTCCTCTTGTTGATAAAAACGAGGTTTGGATCGAGGCATCTGTATATCCCTGACACATATAATGGAACAGTGGTCTCTAATATCCAAAGGAAATACCCCACTCCCAGCATATTTCTCTGGAGTATTTGTAAATATGAGGTCAATCAACGTCGATTTGTAGGGTCCTTTAAGTTTGGACGAGTGGGCTTTGTAATCAGCTGGGTCAAATTTAGATTATTTCAAAAATCATTTCAACAGTCAGCATCCTGCGTTCCCCATGCAAGATTAAAATCTCCGGCGATCAATACCTCTGGATAGTAAAGCCCCCTTTACTGGCTCAAATAGCTGACCAATCAGCCTGTTACCAACCCTTTGTTCAATTTTCGAAAATAAAATTGTGATTGACCAGATATAATGCTATCTTACAGTAAACAAATTGACAACAGACGTTCAGCACACTTATAGGGAAGGACATTCAACAAGCACAGCACTTACACAAATTACTGATGATTGGCTGAGAGAAATTCCTGATAAAAGATTGTGGGGGCTGTCTTGTTAGACTTCAGTGTGGCTTTCGAAATTATCGATCATAGTGTGTTGCTGTAAAATGTATGTGTTATGGCTCTACACCCCCTGCTATATTAAGGAAAAAGAGTTACCTGTCTAACAGAACACGGTGTGTTCTTTAATGGAAGCCTCACCCCAAAAAATCAAAGTAGAATCAGGAATTCCCCAGGTCAGCTGCCTAGGCCACTTACTTTTTTCAATCTTTACTAACGACATGCCAGTGGCTTTGAGTAAAGCCAGTGTGTCTATGTATGCGGATGGCTCAACACTATACACTTCAGCTACCACAGTGACTGAAATGAATACAACCCTTAACAAATAACTGCAGTTAGTTTCAGAATAGGTGGCAAGGAATAAGTTAGTCCTAAATATTTAAAAAACTAAAAGCATTGTATTTGGGACAAATCATTCACTAAACCCTGATCTTCAACTAAATATTATAGAGAATAATGTGGTAATTGAGCAAGTTGGGAAGACTAAACTGCTTGGAGTAACCCTGGATTGTAAACTTTCATGGTCAAAACATATTGATACAACATTAGCTAGGATGGGGAGAAGAAGTCTGTGCATAATAAAGTGCTGCTTTGCATTCCTAACAGCATTAAAGGGTGGTCCTACAGGCCCTAGTTTTGTCACATCTGGACTATTGTTCAGTCGAGTGGCCTGGTGCCACAAAGAAGGCCTTAGGACAATTGCAATTGGCTCAGAACAGGGCAGCACGGCTGGCCCTTGGATGTACACAAAGAGCTAACATTAATAATATGCATGTCAATCTCTCCTTACTCAAAGTAGAGGAGAGATTGACTTCATCACTACTTGTATTTGTGAGAGTTATTGACATGTTGAATTCACCGAACTGTCTTTATGAACTACTGGCACACAGCTCAGACACCCATGCATACTCCAGAAGACATGCCACCAGAGGTCTCTTTGCAGTCCCAAGTCCAGAACAGACTATGTGGGAGGTGCACAGTACGACATAGAGCTATGAAGTAACTCATGCAATCATTAAAATTAGATATACAAAGCAGATTAAAATACACCTTATGGAACAGCGGGGACTGTGAAGCAACACAAACATAGGCACACGCACATGCATACAATGCATACAAGCATGATAACATACGCATTATACACACACTTACACATGGATTTTGTGTTTTGATATTTAGCTATCCACTTTTGTCTGTGTAGTAATGCTAGCTAGTTATCTAGCTAGAATCTGCATTCTAGAGAAAAGTCTAGAGAAAAGAATAGATTGCAACCTGGACAGATTACAACATTTTTCAAAAATACTTACAGTCCCCACTCTCACTTGTTCTCAATTTTATATGTTTTGCAGTGCTGTGTGGCTTCTGTGTGATTGCAAGAGGAGCAAATGATGCAAATGGCTCGCTTAGTCTTTTGCCCACCTAGCACTTGTGCAGTAACATTGTCACAGAATAAATGTTGGTTAAAATATAGAATTCGAATTCTGATTGTTATAAATTCAGTTGTTAAATTGTGCATCCATAAGATTACAGGCTATTTTCAGTCATATTCTGCCTAAGACAGAACATCTGACATTTTTATGAATATTTTAATGTGGATATTTCCATGAATCCACCATAATTGAATCAATATAGGCTATGCAATAGATTAATATTTTCGTGGATCTCGCAAGCTAGCTGACCGCTAGGTTGATCTTTAGCTAAATTTGGACCAAAAGGGACCAATTTAAAATATCCCAATTTGGGAGTATTATTTTTGGTCGAAATAGCAGCCATAACGGACGGACCTGATATCGCTCATAATTCAACAGTCTCTTACTGAGTGAGGAGCACTTTAGAGTTAAATAAGCCCTTACTGGGGCAGCCAAGCTCATGAAAGGAAATTACCTTCCCTGCCAATCAATTTCCCTACCTGTCACTGTGTGTTGTCCTCCTAAGCATGGGATACATGTAGGCGAGATGGCCAAAATATGTTTTGCAGCTGGGTGGCCTGAATCGTTGAAAAATCTTAGTAAATGTCACACCCTGACCATAGTTTGCTTTGTATGTTTCTATGTTTTGGTTGGTCAGAGTGTGATCTGAGTGGGCATTCTATGTTACATGTCTAGTTTGTCTAGTTCTATGTTTGGCCTGATATGGTTCTCAGTCAGAGGCAGGTGCTAGTCATTGTCTCTGATTGGGAACCATATTTAGGTAGCCTGTTTGGTGTTGGGTTTTGTGGGTGATTGTTCCTGTCTCTGTGTTTGTGCCAGATAGGGCTGTTTAGGTTTTCACGGTTCTTGTTTTGTAGACTTTTCACGTGTAGTTGCTTTATTAAAGTACCATGAATAGAAACCACACTGTGTTTTGGTCCGCCTCTCCTTCACCACAAGAAAACCGTTACAGTAAATTAAAAGACGTGCTTTTGGACACACTGCCCTGGCTATGGTTAAGGGCTAATTTGCTATGCATTTACTATGCAGATTGACAATAGACCTGTGTCACTTTTCACAGAGTTTGGGAACTACTGCACAGGTTTTCTCAGAAAAACAGTGTGGGTTAGCTGGCTGGCTGGTTTTCTGTCTTTGTGTGTGTGTATGAGAGAAAGGAAGCAAGAGAGATAAATAGACAGATGGCGCCAATAGACATGGACGCCCCATTCTTGGATCCTAAGAAACTTTGCAGTATTTTTGGGGGGTGTTATTTCTCACATTATTTGCGCGTACATTTTTTTCCCCCCTTATTATCTACAGCCATTACAACATTACTCGTTAATGTTCAATCGTGGACAATAAAGTAAACAAGCTCATGGCAAGGATCTCCTTCCAGAGAGACATGAGGGAATGTAACAGTCTGTTTCACGGAATCATATCTCTCTCCGAATATACTGTCCCCGTCCATACAGAAAGAAAGAACCCTCCCGGAAAAAGAAAGGTGGAGGTGTATTCATGGTGTGAATGTGGAAACGTACAGGAACTGAAGTCCTTTTGTTCACCCAACCCAAGAATAACTCTCATTGAAATGCTGACTGCATCGCATTACCTCCCAAAATAATTTTCTTTGGTCATCGTCACATCGTGTATACTCCCCTCAAGCTGATACCATGACAGCTCTCAAGGAAATACACTGGATTTTGTGCAAACTGGAAAGTGCATATCCTGAGACTGCATTTATTGTAGCTGGGGACTTTAGTACAGCAAATCTGAGGAAAACACTACCAAAGTTTTTTTCAACATATCGACTGCGCTTACTCACACCTCAACTCTCTACCATTGCTACTCTCTCTTCCGGGACACTTACAAGGCCTTCCCCCGCTCTCACTTCAGCAAATCAGATCACGCCACCTTTCTGCTGCTCCCTTCTTATAGACAGACTCAAACAGGACGTACCTGTGGAAAATAAAGTTCAACAACGGTCTGACCAATTAGAATCTATGCTTCATGGTTGTTTTGATCATGCAGACTGGGAAATGTTCTGTGTTGCCTCTGACAACAACATTGACATATACACTGACTCAGTGACTTTGTTCATCAGGAAGTGCGTAGAGGATGTTCTTCCCACTATGACAATTAAACCTATCCAAACCAAAAACCATGGATAGATGGCAGTATTTGTGCAACACTGAAAGCGCGAACCACCACATTTAACCACGGTAAGGTGACTGGGAACATGGAGGAGTACAAAGTGGAGTCACAATTCAATGGCGCAGACACGAGACGTACAGTACCAGTCAAAGGTTTGGACACACCTATTCATTCATTTCTTTCTTCATTTTTACTATTTTCTACATTGTATAATAATAGTAAAGACATCAAGACTATGAAATAACACATGGAATCATATAGCAACCAAAAAAGTGTTACACAAACATATTTCAAGGTAGCTACCCTTTGCCTTGAGAGATTTGCACACGCTTGGCAGGAGTTCTCACATTTGCTGAGCACTTGTTTACTGCTTTTCCTTCACTCTGTGGTCCAACTCATCCCAAACCATCTCAATTGGGTTGAGGTCGGGTGATTGTGGAGGCCAGGTAATCTGATGCAGCACTCCATCACTCTCCTTCATGGTCAAATAGCCTTTACACTGCCTGGAGGTGTGTTGGGTCATTGTGGTGTTGAAAAACAAATGACAGTCCCATTAAGCGCAAACCAGATGGGATGGCATATCGCTGCAGAATGCTGTGGTAGCCATACTGGTTAAGTGTGCCTTGAATTCTAAATACATTTCTGGAAGTGGAAGCTCAATTAATGCAATTCTACAAAAGTTAAGAACTCTAAAATACTGTTTGGAGAACAGTAAAAACAAAAAAATTACCTCAGCCATGAATTATCACTACAATATTAGGTTTAAACGTCTGTGGATGTCACGTGTGCTCCCTCTCTGGCCTCTAGGTCACCAGGCTGCTCATTATAGCGCACACCTGTCACCATCGTTACGCGCACCTGCATGTTGTCAGACTCACCTGGACTCCATCACTCCCCTGATTACCTTCCCTATATATGTCACTCCCTTTGGTTCCGTCCCCAGGCATCATTGTTTCTGTTTCATGTCTGTGCGTTGTCGGCGTTTCTTGTTTCGTATTATTTACCGTTTATTTATTAAAACACTCACACTCCCTGAACTTGCTTCCCGACTCTCAGCACATCGTTACAGAATGACGCCTCACCTAAGGGAAATAAACAGGGGGAGTTTTTTGTTTCGGTGGGAATGGCGTTGGGTTCGGGAACAGCTACAGGCTCTCATGCCTCAGACAGATCACCAGGCTCTCATGCCTCAGCCGGATCGCCAGGCTCCCCTGCTACAGCTGGCTTGTTGGGCTTTCATGCCTCAGCCGGATCACCAAGCTCCCCTCCATCAGCCGGTCTGTCAAATTCCCGCGCCCCAGCCTGTGACAAGTTCCCGTGCATCTGCAGGGGTGTCCGCTCCTGATCCCCGGGATCGTCCCTTTGTTTGGCGTCCTGCGAGGGGGTACTGCCACGTGTGCTCCCTCTTCGGCTTCTAGGTCACCAGGCTGCTCATTATGGCGCACACCTGTCGTCATCGTTTCACGCACCTGTGTGTCGTCAGACTCACCTGGACTCCATCACTTCCCTGATTACCTTCCAAATACTGTATATGTCACTCCCTTTGGTTCCTTCCCCAGGTGGCATTGTTTCTGTTTCAGTTTCATGTCTTTGCATTGTCCATGTTTCTTGTTTTGTATTATGACTTGTTTATTTAATAAAACACTCACTCCCTCAACTTGTTTCCTGACTCTCAGGCCACGTCGTTACAGTGGAATAGCATATACAATATCAACCACTACTCAACCTTATCTTAACTTTAGTCATTTACTCAAGGAACAGTGCACTGTAGTACACACTATCAGGCCAACTTCAAATGCCACCCGTGAGTGTGAAGTTTGGGCGACACCATTTTTTGCAGACTAATGTAAGAGGCTACTATTCCTAATGTAATGAGTAGATTGCGTAGTCATAATTTAGGCTAATAATAGGCTATAACTCAATCACTGTTAGAAAAACAGACAGTTCGGAAAAATGCATTCCTGAACTTGTAGTGACATAAAGTAGGCCTAATCAGAGATGTGTCTTCTCCTTTCTTTGCACAGGAAAAATGTATCCTTTTATAAACACATTTCCTGCAATTCCACTACTTCTTATATGACTGGAGACATAAGCAATATATATTTTTTTATATGACAAATTAGAAGTCTAATCTGCTGACACTAACAAACAAGACTGCTAAATAATTGACAAAAATGCCTACACATACTGAGTTGACCCTCTAATGTCTGTTTTGTTTGCACTGACATGTACTCTCACAGTGTACATACTCTACACACTCACACATACTGACACACATGCTATTTTTAGTACTACATTGATATTGATTACTGCATTGTTGGGTTTAGGGCTTGCAAGAAAGGCATTTCATAATACTTGTGCACGTGACATTTAAACTTGAAATTTGAAACTTGAAAAAGATCAGTAAAAATGACCTTGTCTTGAATGCAACCATCTAATCTTGTCATCAAAAAAACTTTCCAATGGTACTGATCCAATAATAAAGACAGTGAATATGCGGTCACTCACCTGGGATATAGCTGATGCTCTCCACTGGTGCCAATAAGATAGGCTACTGTTGCTCAATTGGGAGTTTAGAATATTTTCTTTGTCTTCTCTTTTCAGCAACATCCATTTGCTTTCTTAACTAAGTTTTTCCTTAAATTGTATTTAGAAATCTTGCGATAGGCCTATTTAACTGCTTTTTCCTGACTGCTGCAACTCAACAATCAGCTGAATGGTAGGCTATTTGTCTCATGTTATTCCCAAATTGCACACTTAAAAACAATCCACCGTTAATTTTTAAAAGAAGCTAATGATTCCCTGTGGCCAACACATGCTCATGGTGTTGTATTTTGAATTATTTTGTTTATTTATGTATAGAAACGAGTAATTGTACAGCTAATTTTGGGAATTTAATTCAATTTACTTTAGGGAAAGCTTATCTTCCCCAAGTCTATTGGATGCCGACATCAATGTGAATGTAACCAGTGCATAAAACAGCTGGCCGAGTTCAAATGCCGACATCAAACTCAAAGCAATCGGCACACTGCCTAAACAGCTGACCGGCAAAGGAAACTGTCTACGCTCTCTTCTTTTCAAGTGAGAGAAAGGCGTGCAGAGCTGGCAGCTTCTCTCCGCTACCAGCTCTCAGTCTCATGTCAGAAGAAGACATTCATCCATGTTTCTCAAAACATCAAAATTCAAAAGTTGTTCCAAATGTTACATTTCAAATTGTTTAAGGTTAAGTTCAGACATGAACTCCAAATAGTTATTTTTATTTAGCCTTTTCTTAACTAGGCAAGGCAGTTAAGAACAAATTCTTATTTACAATGTAGGCCAACCCCATCCAAAACCTCCCCTAACCCGGACAACGCTGGGCCAATTGTGCACCGCCCTATGGGACTCCCGATTACAGCCAGTTGTGATACAGCCCGGTATCAAACCAGGGTCTGTAGTGATACCTCTAGCACTGCAATGCAGTGCCTTAGACCACTGTGCCACTCAGGAAACTTTTTAATGTCAGACATTAACTCTGAATGGTTAAGGTAAGGGTTAAAATATCAATAACAGCTTTCTATTGCTCGATTTGAACTTGCAACCTTTGGAATCAAATCAAATCATATCAAACTTTATTTGCTACATGCACCGAATACAACAAGTGTAGACTTTTTCCAAGTCAATCTCCCGACAAGGATGGATGACTTGTATCATGGGTGACCCGGCTTCTCTCCAAGTGATGCTCCGCATGATCCTAAAGTCAGCCTACATTACGCTAAACAGCCGTTGCATTTTAATCGGGACTGGAATTCTTTTTGTATTCTTTTTTTGTAGCCTACATTTACATTTTTGTTCTAGAGCCAGAGTATGGTGTGTGTGTGTGTGATTACAATGTGGGTAGGGATAAACATTAAAGATGGCCTAAACAGCAATGTGTTTCTTCAAGTCACTGAACATCACCATAGACACTATTCAGTGTTTTATTTTTACTCACATTCAAATAACCAACTTGCCCACCCAGAACCGCACCAGCCTACCCTACTCCTATCTCTACCTCTGTCTCTTTTGCCTTTGTCTCCCTCCTTCCAACTTTCTCTCCCTCTCTCTATTCTTGTCTCCTCATTTTTTCTTCCTCCTTCCTTTCTTCATACCTCTCATTCTCCCCCCCATATCTAGTCTTTTCTCCTTTCTCTGTCCCTTTCTACTTTTGGAGAACCATTGAATCTTTGTCAGACCTGCAAGTGTGAAAACTGGGAGGTGAAGTAGAAAGAGAACAATTGAGAAATGTGAAGGTAATGTTGCCCCTCCAAGTTAACTTGTTATCTAATTCTATCTCATAATCTCTGACTAGGTTTTTTAATTTACAGATTCAGTGGCACCTAAAGGAGAGAGCGAGAGAGAAAGAAAGAGGGAGAGAGAGCATGTGGCTCTAATCTGGCTTGCCATCTACTTACTTAAACTGCATACTGTGTGCTAATCGTACTACATACTCTTTAGAACATACTGTTTAGTAAAAACGAATGCAGTAAGCAATTGCGTTGATTCCCGCCATTTGTTCATTTGGGTACAGCATGTCTGTCAGACACACGTGGGTCTCGAAAGGTCTCCTCAGTTAAGTGCAGCGAATTCTATTAGATGAAAAGCCAAAATCAGTATGACATTCTGGCATTTAAAGCATACTATATTTGAGAAATTTCACATACTATAAAAACATATTTTTTCACATACCCAGAATGGCTACTATTAGGACCCAAGTATTGTATTCGGACATGGCCAGAGACAGAGAAAGAACAGATTAGTCTTAATTATGTTAGTTATTATCTGGGTTCTGGGAGGATAGGGTTCTCACACTGGGACAGTTTCAAATTACCCTGATTGGATTTTTAACAAAACCTCAACAAATATGCAGAGTTAAATAAAGAGAGCGGAAGAAAGGAGGGAGTTTGGCCTGGGAGGAGGACAGGAAAGGGCCTTTTTGGTTGGGTCACAGTCAAGTTCCTCCTTTTTCATTATTAAACAGCGGACAGAGGTGACAGGCTTGCTCCAGGATTAGCTGCATGGAGAGCTGGTGGGAAAAATGTCTGGAGCCCCAGTGCTGGTTGGGGGTTGGAGGCTGGCTCAGTACTGGGTAGTCTAGGAGCGTGGCTCTGTGCTATTTGCTGGGGCCCCAGTACTGGGTAAAGTCAGGACAGGGAGTCTAAGTACTGGCAAGGGGCTTGGTAAACCCAATACTGACTAGGGTATGGGCTGGGGATCTCTCTATTGGATAATGTGTTAACGATAGTACCCTAAAAGAGAGACAAGATGGTACCTTATATAATACATTTTATTCAAGAGTATTAAGCATCAGGGTAAAACAATATTTTAACTTAGTATTAATTTCTAACTGCCTCTATTTGGTTTGAACCAGATAATGTCTACAACAACCATTGTTGTATAGCAGAGTATAGCTCCGGTAATGTCTTGAGCAATATCTACAGCGAATAAGGTCATGGAAATGAATAATATCCATTATTTCCCCCTTCCTACACACATTTACAAATGAACACTTCCCAAGGGCTAGGGACTGCATTAAGATTCCCAGTTCCGGAAGTGTGAAAGTATTCCGGGGGGCAGAGAACATTCCGAGTGGTGGAGAATAATGATATTCCCTAGTTAGGTGCTCTCATGGTTGATTGAATTAAGGAAAAGAACTGGAAGACATGCGTCTTCCCATCTGGCCTATTCTTATCACAGGTGCAATTCCACATTATTTATACAGCCACCCTTGGAAAGCTGAACCGCAATTATTACACGATTGAACACTTAAATAACTGAAATGAAATGGAATTGGAATTCAATTTAAAAGATTCCTCTGGACGAGAAAGAAAACGAGAGATGGTGAAGGATGATGATTTTGAATAATGTGCATTGTTGCTTTAATTAACTAAGAAAAAAAGGTTTTGGCCCTCTACTTCCCTATAATCTAAGTTACTTATGAGAGAAATATGAATAATTTATAAGAAAAAACTAAAATGATCAAAAAGTCGTTTTTCTCTCATCTGATGGGTTTTGAGTTTCGAGGGACAAACTAGTTTATAGAATAGGCTACATTGTGTGTGTGTTGTGGTGATATGTAGATTAATTAATTAAGCATATTGATCACGGCAGCAGTGTTGCATTGTGGATTTTTAATTAGCGCATGCTTGATAGTAATAAAACTCCTCTGCTCTATTTGAGTGGAACCAAGTGGAACTGAGCACGTCAGCAGAGAACACTGCTCGGCATCGCGCGCACTCGCTATGCACTCACTACACTTTTCCCATGCATTCCAGACCATGGATTAACACACCGTCATACACACACACACATGGACTTGTACACATGCATGCACACGGACACACATACACCCCGTATTCCAAAACCATTGGATTAGTTCTCCACATCCCATTCTCTGCCTGGAAACTGGGAAACCATTTTAGACCCGCCCACCACAGTGATTCTTCCTCTGCCTTTCATTTTAAAGGAGTAGCATTGTTTCCCCTACACACTGATTTAAGGTCAGATTTGACTTCGCCTAGAATGTTAGTTTTAGGGTATGGTACACTGATTCGAGATCTGTTCCTATGAAACACATTTTGAAACGTAAAGCCTTTCAACAACACCACTGAGTGTCAAGACTCACAAATGCTCATATTGCACACACCCCCACACACACACACATACCATACACACACACACACCTCTCCCCACACAACACACCCCTCCTCACCGTTTCCCAATTACACATTCGATTCCTTCTCCACTCTCTGCCTAGAAACTGGGCAGCCATTTCGTTCCCGCAGTTTCCTCCCCTTTCATTTTATTAAATAAGTATTCAACCCCCTGAGTCATTACATATTAGAATCACCTTTGGCAGTGATTACAGATGTGAGTCTTTCTGGATAAATCTCTAAGAACTTTCCACACAAGTTCTTCTTTTCAAATTAGTTGTTGATCATTGCTAGACAACCATTTTCAGGTCTTGCCATAGATTTTCAAGCATCTTTATTTCAAAATTGCCACTCAGAAACATTCACTGTCCTCTTGGTAAGAAAATCCAGTGTAGATTTGGCCTTATATTTTAGGATATTGTCCTGCTGAAAGGTGAATTAATCTCCCAGTGTGTGGTGGAAAGCAGACTGAACCACATTTTCCTTTAGGATTTTGCCTTTGCTTAGCTTCATTACATTTAGTTTTTTTTTATCCCATAATCATACCCATAACATGATGCAGCCACCACTATGCTTGAAAATATGGAGAGTGGTACTCAGTAATGTGTTGTATTTGATTTGCTCCAAACATAACACTTTGTATTCAGGACAAAAAGTTAATTGCCACATTTTCTGCAGTATTAAAGAATATTCTATTATTTTAGAATATTTGTATTCTGTTAACCTCTTGTGACTCCCCATCCCGTGAATGGGACCGTTCTCATCATCTGACACTAATTAGCATAACGCAACGGACATAAATATTATTAGAAAATATTCCTATTCATGAAAATCACAAGTGAAATATATTGAGACACAGCTTAGACTTTTGTTAATCACCCAGTCATCTCAGATTCAAAATATGCTTTACAGCCAAAGCTAGACAAGCATTTGTGTAAGTTTATCGATAGCCTAGCAAAGCATTTTGTCCAGCTAGCATCAGGTAACTTGGTCACGGGAATCAGAAAAGCAAACAAATTAAATAGCTTACCTTTGATGAGCTTCGGATGTTTTCACTCACGAGACTCCCAGTTAGATAGCAAATGTTCCTTTTTTCCCAAAATATTATTTTTGTAGTTGAAATAGCTCCGTTTGTTCTTCACGTTTGGCTGAGAAATCGCCCGGAAATTGCAGTCACGAAAACGGCTAAATATATTCTAAATTAGCTCAATAAATTCGACAAACATGGCATGACATTTTTATAATCAATCCTCAAGGTGTTTTTCAAATATCTATTCGATAATATATCCATCGGGACAATTTGTTTTTCAGTAGGACCGATTGGAGTAATGGCTAACTCTGTATTTTACGCGAGAATCTCTCTGGGAGCATCAGGTGACCACTTGCGCAATGTAGTCGCCTACAGGTATTCTTCAACATAAATGCGTAAAACTACGTCACAATGCTGTAGACACCTTCGGGAATACGGAGAAAGAGTAATCTGGTTGATAGCCCATTCACTGCTCAATAGGGGCGCATTGGAACGCAGAGCTTTCAAAACATGAGGCACTACCGGATTGGATTTTCAGTTCTGTTATATTCACAGACAATATTTTTACATTTTTTGAAACTCTAGTGTTTTATATCCTAAGCGGTCAATTATATGCATATTCTAGCATCTTGTCCTGACAAAATATCTCGTTTACTACGGGAACTTTTTTTTTCTCCAAAAATGAAAATACTGCCCCCTGGTCACAAAAGGTATTAAGGCTTCCTTCTTTTCACTCTGCTAATTAGGTTAGTATTGTGGAATAACTACAATGTTGTTGATCCATTCTCAGATCCATCACAGCCATTTAACTCTGTAACTGTTTTAAAGTCACCATTGGCCTCATTGTGAAATCTCTGAGTGGTTTCCTTCCTCTCTGGCAACTGAGTTAGGAAGGACGCCTGTATCTTAGTAGTGACTGGGTGTATTGATACACCATCCAATGTGGAATTAATAACTTCTCCATCCTCAAAGGGATATTCAATGTCTGATGTATTGGAGAGTTTCAGAAAATCTATCGAAATCAAACTAAGTGCATCGGCTATTCTCACTCTGATGTGAAATGTCCTAAATGGCAGTAGCCAATTAGAATCTGCTGTGAAAAAGAGTAGCCTAAATGCTCATACCTAGAGTAACACACACACACACACACACACACACACACACACACACACACACACACACACACTCTATAGTAAGAAATCAGGTAGGGGGCAAAATAGTAGGCATTTTCACAGTATTGACATCACTTTTGCAGTAGGCCTATCACACAACAATTATGTAATGCAATGATAACAGAGTGAAAGTGTATCCACTTCTTTTTGTAGGCTACACATGGTATTGATCCTACACTACTGTGACATAAAAAATGTAGGCTACAAAATGAAGGCCTATCTGAAATGTAGCCATACACAACAACTGTCATTTTAACAAGAAAGCATGCAATGTTGTAGAGAAGCCCCACAAAGACACGGTAGCCCAAGATATATTCATTAAAACAGCACACACACAGGCTAACTAAGGATTCAGGACCATTGAACAGTACCGTCAGTTAGCACAGCCAAAAGGATCATGTTAGATGTGCTGTCAAAATGTAGATTCTCCCTCACTCCTGCCTCCTCAGATCATGAGATCATCAGATCACGAGAGGACACCCGGCATATAGGTATGCGCTACTGGCAGGCCTTGACGGCGCCTTTTTCATTGGGGGCTTCCCATTCAAGATCGGATCCGGAGGTACCTGCGTCTTTGTCCTCGGTTCTGTCTCCCTGTTCGGTGGCTTCTACCTTGGGTTCAGATCCTCGGAGCACCAGACCGTGAGGCTGCCTGAGACCGGCCCATTCAACATCACCAGCTGTCATCATAGGCAGCTCTATGGTGAGAAACATCTCGGTTCCCAAGGCAAAGACCCTGTGATACCCAGGAACACGAGTACATGACATAACAAGGCTGCTTCAGACTGTTCTACCACAGATGCCGGGAGCTGACACTGTTGTAGTCCATGTGGGGTCAAACAACATCAGGAGGGATAGCTTGGGAACATTTGAAAATTGATTTTAAAGAACTGATTTTAGCATTAAAAGACTCCAAACAATGGCTAATAATTTCAGGTTCAGTACCATCATTGGCCCGCTGGTGTGAACATTTCAGCAGACTGCTGGCATTACACATCTGGCTAAAAGATTACTGTAGCTCTGCTGGAGTCACTTTTATAGATAACATTGACACCTTCTGGAAACAGAAGTTGTAGAGGTTGCAACAGGACAGCACCTCAGGAGTAACTGCATGTAGGCTTTTATAGCCGATCATTCAGAGTATCTCTAACCGACCTGTCTCATGAGAGTTGAAAACAGCAGGTCTGGGACAAAGTAGCATTTCCGGTGAACAGGTCAGGGTTCCATAGCCGCAGGCAGAACAGTTGAAACTGGAGCAGCAGCACGACCAGGTGGACTGGGGACAGCAAGGAGTCTGGCTAGGTAGCTGGCTAGGTAGTCCTGAGGCATGGTCCTAGGGCTCAGGTCCTCCGAGAGAGAGAGAGAGAAAGAGAGAGAAAAAGAGAGAGGGAATTAGAGAGAGCATACTTAATTTCACACTGGATAAGACAGGAGAAATACTCCAGATATAACAGGCTAACCCTAGCCCCTGACACAAACTATTGCAGCATAAATGTATGAAGATCCTTTCCCTACTCCCTCTCAAACCTTGCCTCTGTGTGCTTCCCTCTCTCCTCTTCTCTCCTCGCTACTCTAGCACTACTGGTGACTCACAGATTATTACCCTCTCTCTCTACTCTCCGATCGATTAGCCAGCCTGCCGACTGCTGTAACAGCCAGACCACCTTTCCACTGCTTTGCAGGCTTTCATGTTCTCTAAGTCCTTGGCTCTGTTCATTAAACTCTACAGCACTGTTTGTTTAGACTCCCTCATCATTCTAGCACCTTTGTAGACTAACTCTCCCTGCCACCCCCCCATTACGAGTCTCCCTTGATCTCCGCCCGCCTCTCAAAGTGTGTACGGTGTGTCTGTGCATGCATGTGTATATGTGTTCTGTGAGCGTGTGTGCAAGTGTGCATGTGTGCGTGTGTGTCTGTGCGTACACACACATTTCCCCTTGTATGCATAGGTCCACTGCACTCCCAAGCCAGTCCAGTACATGGAGAATCTTTCCTCTTGCCCTCCCAGTAGATTTATCCTCTCTCTCCTCTCTCCTCTTCCTCTGCTCTCTCCACCCCGTGCCTCACTATCTGGTGGATCCCTGCAGTCCAGAGACAGTCATTTCTGTTGATTAGGCCTGGTGTCAGTTTAGTCAACCTTATCGGTGCATATTTTAGCTATGCAGATGAGGGAGGGCCAGAGCAGTTCACAACTCTGTAGGGAGGAGATGACGCTGTTTCTATTTGCCACTGTGTGTCTTTCTCTCTCTCTTTCAGTCTTTCTCTCTTTTTCTCTCTCCTTTCTCACACACGCATGGGCAAATGCACAACACACAAACACCCGCGCACACACACTCACACACTCACACCCCGTGAGATCAGACACAGGGCCTGGGGCGGTCTGTTTATTATGTATGAGAGGGTCCAGCCTATAGGTGCCTAGTCTCCAGGTTGGGAGAACCAGAGAGAGGCCCATGTTTCGTTAGCATCTGACCTAGGGAAGTTAGGGGGATGTGGGGCTGGGAGCAGCCAGGTGCTGTAGTCGCCCTGGTGCTGGAGCTCAGTGGAGTCCAGAGATAGTAGCACTCTGCTGGACCTGCTTCTGACAGGGCTCCTGTGGAGGTACGCCATGCTCGGAGGGAAACGATGCAGCGCGGGGACCTGTGTTTCTACTGCTCACCTGTCCATGGTGCTGAGGGGGACATGTTTCACTATAGCACACCTGTGGTCAAAGTTCCAGGTCGCGTTTGAAGTTAGGTTCATTCACCAAGATGTTAATTTTTGGGGGGGTCATTAATTCTCAAACGAAGGTCTTTCTCTCTGTCTCTCTTTTTCTTTATCTCTCCTTTTCCTTCCTGTTTTCTTTTCTCTTTTGTCTCTCTTCTCATTCTCTTTTTCTCTTTCCATTTCTCTTTTCTCTTTTTCTAGGCACCATCTTTATACTATATATTGCATGCCTCTCACTCAGTCTCCCTATGTCATCCTTTCCTTCTCAACACCATTGATTGTGGCTTACACAGCAGCATCAGTTGATGACGCCCTCAGAACTCATCATTTATCCAGCTTAAACTGTTTTTGTCTCTTCTCATATTTGTGTACAGGAAACATTGTGCACATGAGGATATGTCACACCCTGATCTGTTTCACCTGTCTTTGTGCTCGACCCACCCCCCTCCAGGTCTCACCCATCTTCCCCAATACCCCCTGTGTATTTATACCTGTGTTCTCTGTTTGTCTGTTGCCAGTTAGTTTTTTTTGGTGAAACCTACAAGCATTTGTCCCCCTGCTCCCGCCTGCTCTTGCCCCTGTTTTCTAGTCCTTCTTGGTTTTGACAGTTCCGCCTGTCCTGACGCTGAGCCTCCTTGCCATTCTATACCTTGCCCCATCTCACTGGATTATTGACCCCTGCCTGCCCTGACCCTGAGACTGCCTGCTGTTCTTGCACCCTCCCTGGATTACTGGCCTGCCTTTGACCTGTAGTTTGCCTGGGGTACTATAGGGGTACTATAAATAAACGTTTGTTTCTTCGACACCATCTGCATCTGGGTCACACCTGAAACCTAATAGATATAGTAGTCCTTCATGAAACACCCCTGTGTATGAGGCAACAAGGTGCAGCATTAGTCTGAGCCAGCCCTATCTCCTCTACTCTGTGGTCATTGTTTAATTGCATTATATTGAGTACTGCAGGCAGTCAACCTCCTGATTCTGACTGGAGTGGTGGAGGGAGGAAGGTAAGAGGGAGGGAGGGATGGATGGATGGATAGAATTTAATCTTTAGACTGGTACAATATTTAGGAGAACAAGAAATGTAATTATGTCAAAGAGGGAGACAAGAAAGTAATCATTTTGTGAGAAAAATATTCCAAAAAACAAAAACAAGCATGTATCCTGTTTTTGTCCCTTCATTGAGGTAATCACAAATCTGGACATGATTGGATAAGAGAAATACGTTTCCAACCCACTGTTTTCACTAATCCGCCCCCTTCCGGTTTATGATTACTTCAAGGGTTTTAAAAAAGTGTAACCTCCCCCTTGATACATAAGTACTCAAACAGAGCCTCTGCTCTATTTCCTTCCTGGATAATCTCAGAATCTATGACATCATTGTCCAATCATTTGCCTTTCTTTAGCTCATAATTTTATATAGTATCCCTATGGTGTAAACCTGGTGTAAGCAACCCTGGTCCTGGAGTGCTGCAGGTACTTCATGTTCTTGATTTAACCGACCTGGAAGAGCAGGCGTGTTGAATTTAGGCAATCACTGAACTGATCATTTAGATCAGTTGGTCAGGTGTGGTGCCTAGTTGGAACAAAATCCTGCATCACCTGCGTCACTCCAGGAACAGGGTTGCCTACAGCTGGTGTACACACACACACACACACACACACCTCTTCAGAGACGATATCCAACAGTGGATTAAAATTGCCTGCCTCTGTAGACAGACCATCCGAGAGCACAGTTGCTGATTGGGTGTCTCAACTATCTAGGCTTTGTGGGATTGACCAAATCGAAGCCAGTGAGGCAAAGCCCCCTTGAAATTAAAACCATAACTATGGAGTCCTTCAAAATACAAACAAATGAATTTAAATCATATTATACTTTTCATTGCAAACAATATCAAGTTTATTGGGAGCTTGTGTGTAGGTCTTCAGTGTTATTATGTGCAGTTTCATCAATTAAATATATGAACAACGCTGTAAAGATATTTACCCTGCGGACTATATCTGGCCTCTGCAATAAGCAAGGTACTGCCCTGCTTAACACAGTGACTAGTGTCTGGTTTCAATTATGGACTATGTTGGCATAGAAGAACTACCTCACTGCCTACATTGAAACCCCCCCCCCAAAAAAACAAGGCACGCACGATTCAAAACAAAGTTTGCAGTGAAAAATGTTGCAGTGGTTTTAGTGAAGGTACACTGCATGACTAAAAGTATGTATACACCTGCTCTTTGAACATCTCATCCCAAAATCATGGGCATAAATATAGCAATAAAGCCAGAGGGGGTGTGGTATATGGTCAATATACCACACACCCTCAGGCCATATTGCTATTATAAACTGGTTACCAATGTAATTAGAGAAGTAAGAATATGTTTTGTCATACCAGTAGTATACTGTCTCATATACCACAGCTTTCAGCCAATCAGCATTCAGGCACGAACCACCCAGTTTATAATATATAATTGGTCCCCCCTTTGCTGCTATAACAGCCTCCACTCTTCTGGGAAGGCTTTTCTAAAGATGTTGGAACATTGCTGCCGGGACTTGCTTCCATTCAGCCACGAGTGTTAGTGAGGTTGGGCACTGATGTTTGTTGATTAGGCCTGGCTCGTTCCAAGTCTGCGTTCCAATTCATCCCAAAGGTGTTTGATGGGGTTGAGGTCAGGGCTCTGTGCAGGCCAGTCAAGTTCTTCCACACCAATCTTGATAAACCATTTCTGCATGGACCACACTTTTTGCACGGGGTCATTGTCATGCAGAAACAGGAAAAGGCCTTCCCAAACTGTTGCCACAAAGTTGGAAGCACAGAATCATCTAGAATGTCATTGTATGCTGTAGTGTTAAGAGTTCCGGTGATGGGAAATTAGGGGCCTAGCCCAAACCATGAAAACGGCACCAGACTTTATGCTTCCTCCACCAAACTTTACAGTTGGCACTATGCATTGGGGCAGGTAGCGTTCTCCTGTCATACACCAAACCCAGATTTGTCCGTTGGACTGCCAGATGGTTAAGCGTGATTCCAGAGAACGTGTTTCGAGAGCTCCAATGGCAGCCACCACTCCAGCCAACTTTTGGCTTTGTGCATGGTGATCTTAGGCTTGTGTGCGGCTGCTCGGCCATGGAAACCCATTTCATTAAGGATTGGCCCCTTTTTAAAATTGTTTTCCTAAAATGACATACCCAAATCGAACTGCCTGTAGCTCAGGCCCTGAAGCAGGGATATGCATTTTCTTGGTACCATTTGAAAGGAACCACTTTGAAGTTTGTGGAAATGTGAAAGGAATGTGGGAGAATATAACACATTAGATATTTTTTTTAGATCAATTTTTTAAAATGTATTTTGTACCATCTTTGAAATGCAAGAGAAAGGCCATAATGTATTATTCCAGCCCAGGTGCAATTTAGATATTGGCCACTAGATGGCAGCAGTGTGTGTGCAAAGTTTAGGCTGATCCAATGAACCATTGTATTTCTGTTCAATATGTTGTATCAAGACTGCCCAAATGTACCTAATTTGTTTATTAATAACTTTTCATGTTCAAAACTGTGCACTCTCCTCAAACAATAGCATGGCATTCTTTCACTGTAATAGATACTGTAAATTGGACATCACAGTTAGATTAGCAAGAATTTAAGCTTCCAGACAATATCAGATATGTCTATGTCCTGGGAAATGTTCTTCTTACTTACAACCTCATGCTAATCCCATTAGCCTACATTAGCTCAACCGTCCCGCAGGGAACCCACCAATCCTGAAGTTAAGCTCCTGACGAACAATTTTTGGGCTGATGTTGCTTCCATAGGCAGTTTGAAACTAGGTAGTGCGTGTTACAACCGAGGACAGAAGATGTTTACGCACTACATGCTTCAGCACTCAGCGTTCTCACTCTGTGAGCTTGTGTGGCCTACCTCTTCATGGCTGCTCCTAGACCATTCCACTTAACAATTAACAGCCATTACAGTTGACCGGGGCAGCTTTAGCAGGGCAGGAATTTAGCAGGGCAACCCTTCCAACTGACTTGTTGGAAGGGTGACATCCTATCATTGCCACAAAGTCACTGAGCTCTTCAGTAAAGGCAATTCTACTACCAGCTACTTGCGAAATGCACCAATAAAAAATAAGCTCTGTGATCTCCATCTTGCTAGCTACTATTTCATATTTTATTCAAGCAGATAAAGTAGTGATGTAGGCAGTGACGTAGTTCCTCTATGCCAAAATAGTCCATCATTGAATCCAGACCCTAGTCAATGTTTTGCCTGTGGTCGGTGGGCCGAGACTGTTCCAAACACAGGGCCCAAAAGGCTCTGGTCAAAAGTTGTGCACTATGTAGGGAATAGGAATCCATTTGGGATGAAAACAAGGAGAGGGGTAAATAAAGGGTTTCTAACGAGGCGAAAACGTTTGACAATCTCGGCCCCCTCACCGCCCTTCCACTCACTGCCCTTACCTGACGCCTCTCTCTTTTCACAATGTGGGAGGAAGAGCATTAGCTTTGTCCATGCTCCAAGCAACCACGCACGCATCGCTGACACACCACCAACACACACACACACGCAACACATGAGCACTCTTTCTTTAGCTCTCTCAATCTCATTGAAAAACCCATGCCAGGGTTGCGAATGAATTGGTCACGATAACACAGGTCACAGATAAGAGACAGTCCTACTGAGTTAACACCAGCTGCAGGAACTTTCACCTCGCTACTATGAATGGCCCTTGATTGTGGATCCTGGGCCCTTATTAAGAGCACTGTCCTGGCCCACACACCCTCTGACTAGGCACTGACCCCACATAACCCAGCCACGAGCTGTTCACTCCCTTACCGTTGGGCAGACAGTATCAGAGCATGAGGTCTGATACCAACAGGCATAGAGACAGTTTCTATCTACAAACCATCAGACTGCTGAACACTTGAACTCTGGACTGGCCACGTGCACTGACTCTCCGCCAACTAGCTCTCACAGTCTCACGTCAGAATTAGACATTGCTTCCTAAACTTCAATATTCGAAGTTTAGCAAATGTTACATTTCAAAGTGTTTAAGGTTAAGTTTAGGCATTTAACTCTAAATGTTTCAGTTTTGGGTTGAGTTTAGTCCTTAACACTGAATGGTTAAGGTAAGGGTTAAAGTGGCAACATGGAACGTTTTGGGAAACCCGACCAAAAACACATAGAAATGTGACTAATAGATCTGTCATTGTATTTGCAGGCAAGTCTATGGAGCAGTAGATCTGTTCTATGTGTGCTATTTCTCTGCTTCCCATTCTTAAGTTGTGTTTTGACTCTTTTACTTTTGTTTTTTACACCAGCTTCAAACAGCAGAAGTAACCATATTTTTGGTTAAGCAAAATATATTTCACAGTGGTTTAGATGGTACAATGATTCTCTACACTATACTAGCTTATTTTGTCACATACATTGAAATTAGGTGAACTATTAGAGTTTTAGCAGAGTTTTGATTTCTCCATAGGGCAACTTTAAGGTTTGAGTTAGGCTAACTATCTATCACTGGATTCAAGCTTGCAACCTTTGGAATCAGGGTCAGATGCTTTCGCACATCCTCCATCCCCGTCAAAAACATCCAAGCAAAACCAAAACCAACTTAAAGGTAACCACATCTGGATGGATCCGTAAGGAATTACTATTGGAATAAATATCACTGAATGACAGAAATATTGGAATAAAGTAGGCTAATGCAATTGAAGGCAACACATTGTTGCTTACTGAAACACCCAGATTCATCCAATTGTTATAATAGGATTTGAAGCAATAGCCTACGCGCGTGTGGTCAACTATTTCATCACCGTTTCACGCTGCTTTGAGACAAACATGGGGCCTGGTCTTAATTGCTTAGCCTACCATTAGGGTGTGGAACTGGTATTTATAATTATTTTGCTCTTCACTCGCAGTCACTTAGTAGCCTTGGCCTACTCCTGACCGGTCACATTGTACAGAGCCATATTTTCCCTACGGAAACCCAGAGGCCTACATAGGCTACAGTAAAATGCATTTTTGTTTTTCTTGGAATAGAAGCACCATAATATTAATCAATTTAATTAAGCTCCATTTCTAACAGCATAAACAGCACAACAAATACAATAATAATTCACAAACAAATTACAATCAATCCAATATAGTCTGTTCTAACACAAAAAAAAGGTTTTAAAGTCTCTAGTGCAGCCATTATTAAAAACAGTCAAATGCATTCTTCAATTCAATCGCATTAGCTGACATGTTGCGGTCTATGGTCCTTCTGTAGCTCAGTTGGTAGAGCATGGCGCTTGTAACGCCAGGGTAGTGGGTTCGATCCCCGGGACCACCCATACGTAGAATGTATGTACACATGACTGTAAGTCGCTTTGGATAAAAGCGTCTGCTAAATGGCATATATTATTCATTGTTTAATTATTCAAGGATCCCTTTGTTATTTTGTTTTAGAACTAAAATGCTTAACTGTATTTATATATTGATATACTCTATGTTGAAGTAGGTCTTTATGCTAATAAGTAAATTACACTAAAACAACTACAGTAAACAGGACTCTTGGACGACAGCTCCATGTATTTTCAATAACTTAACTTCTCAAAGATGCCCTCTGGTGGTCAAACTAGCATTGATGGCAGTAAAATACTATGACATCAGGCACTCCAACATGCAATACCATTCCACAGCACCCCGCAAGCTTTTCTGCGGTATGATGCAACTTCTAAAAGAATCACCACTGTATGTGACTAGTTAAGCACATTTTTACTCCTTAAGTTATTCAGCCTTGCCATAACAAAGGGGTTGATACTTATTGACATTTTTTATTAATTTGTCAAATTAATTCCACTTTGACATTAAGGGTGATTGTGTTTAGACCAGTGACCAAAAATCGCAATTTAATCCATTTAAATTCAGGATGTAACATATCAAAATGTGGAAAAAGTCAAGGGGTGTGAATACTTTCTGAAGGCACTGTATGTCTTCCTATCTGCGTACTTGTGTGCTTAAGTGCACGTCTATGTGTGTGTGCCTCTCCGTACATCTGTGTGTGGGTGTGTGTGTTCTAAGAGGAAGGGCAGCCAGGAGTTCAGTGTGTCAGAGATCTGTGTGAGCTCCAGCTCTTTGATTGCTCTCCCTGGCGGCTGAGAGAATTTCCTCTCCAGTTTCCCAGCGACGAGCTCACGCTGGGCTAGAGGAGCCACGCCAGGGAAATTTATGTTGATGTCAGCAAGGAAAACACCATCAGCTCCAGCCTCTCCATAGTCCATGTGTGCAGCCCAAATGACACACTATTCCCTATAGTGTACTACATTTGAACAAGGGCCCATGCGGAGGCTGAAGGGAGGCCATAGGGCTCTGGTCAAAAGTAGTGCACTATGTAGGGAGTAGGGTGCATTTTGGATGCAGTCCATGGCTCTCTCATAATATTTGTCAAACAGCAGTCTGTCCATTCCTCGGAAAGAGAGAGAGCTCTCGATCACTCTCTTATTTTGTATTGATATATTTTGCTGGGATGGCGGATCAGAGCTGGTGAGTGTTTCACACTCCGAGGGGGTTGTGTTTCCCAAGAGGCGATTGTGTAACGTGGGGGTTTTGTGTTTGGTCTGTTGGGGCTGGGCTGGTTTGAGGGCTGTGTGGGGGAGGGGGCCGGGCTCTAAAGTGCAACCAATTTGGTCGCATTTGCGACCAATATTTTGCTGTGCGACTTGGAGTTTTATTTTGGAAGCACTGTACGACCCCAAAAAATCTAATGAAAAACTCAATGCGTAACAATATTTTGACGCAACAATACACTGCTCAAACAAGATAGGCTGAAGCCTGTCACAAAGAGTTTCTCCACGCTGTGCCTGTTTCTCTCAGTATGCACAAAACATATTCTTCCAAAACAAACAATGCTGAGTTCCACGGTGCTTCTAAGTATGAATCTACATGTTTTCTCTATTGTAATATTAGTTTTTTTTATCTTGCTCTTTGCAAAATGTGAGTAACTTAGTCTAATGTAGCTGGCATGTACCTAAACCTAATCGCTAATGCTAATTGCTAACTGACCACCAATGGTTGATACCAGTGGTGGTGTGGTGGTGTATATCAGCATATTTTTGTGCAACGGCATGTTCTGAATCAGATAGGAGGACATTTTCAGTTTGAGCTTTTTTCCCATGTTTGGAATGTGTTTGGAGCTGCTGTGTGTTTGTGTGTTTGTACGTTGAAGTTCCGTGACTGCACACATGCAGAGACAGATTTGGAGACATGACACACTCTTGAATGTTTTCTGAACAGCTCCTTTCTCACTCCCATCGTGTTTCATTTTCTATGGAAGAAAGCAAATCTTGTTATCAGGCCTGAACCTTCGAGTTAAGCAAAATGGACACGGTCAAAGGTGTAGTGCTTAGCTTTAAGCCGATGGTTTGGCTAGACAGCATGTGCCTTAAAAGTGTAACTCACGTACACACACACCCACGTACAAAGACACACGCACACACACACACGGTTCGGCCTCTCAAAGTGCCATTGCCTGAGGGTCAGTGATAACAGCCAGGTCTCATTCTGATTGGATAAGAAATCCAGAGCCTGGGCTTCCACAAAGAAGAGACAGGTTAGACCTCGAATTTAAAGTAGTGTGTGTGTGTGTGTATGAGTAAGCATACCTGTGTGTGTGTGCTAGACTAGCAGGGTTTGTTGTATTAGCAGTAAAACTGGTTGGTATGCCTCTATGGGCTGGTATAGTTGACCTTTGTGTCGCCACTGTGCTTTGTGGGGGATCAGCAATTTTGGCGATCAGAATCTCCCGTGCCCTCCTACCTGGGGGTTGATAGGCGACGGTGAGGTGTGTGTGTGTTTTTATGTGTGTGTGAGTGAGGGAAGAAGAGAGAGGTGTGTTTATGAGTAGTGCAGGCTCTTGCTTTTTGAAGAAAGATGGAAAGGGAGAGATGGATAAAACCTGAGAGCGATTAAAAGGATCACCCCTGGTCTGGTGAAGGTGATTTAGATTTTCAGTCTGGAGAGAAATAATACAGTCTGTTTGGTGTTTATTGATGAAATGTGAGACCGGCAGAAGCATTGACAGACACGCATGCAAGCATTGACACACATTCACACACACACACAAACAACTTTTCAACAGTTGTTCTATGATAGTCAGAACCAAGGTGACAATCCAAAATGTAATAGAAGAACTGCTTTACTCCGTGGTATTCAAAATGGTTACATAATACAACTTTGAAGCTCCTTATTTGCATGTGTCCTATCCATTATTTATGTTGTGTTTAATCTGTAGGAATATTTTATGTGCGCCATTGTGGTTTTTAAAGCTTATAGTTGTGCATTAATATACTTGTCATACCATTGAGAGCATCCTGACCCGTTGCATCACCGCCTGGTATGGCAACTGCTCAGCATCTGACAGTAAGGCGCTACATCACTGGGGCCAAGCTTCATGCCATTCAGGACCTATATACTAGGCGGTGTCGGAGGAAAGACCAAGACTCGAGTCACCCAGGTCTAGTCACCCAAGTCTCACCAAGTGTAGGACCAAGCCACTGATTTGATGTATTTAGTATTTCTTGATAGTCAGGATTTGTTTTGAATTCGTTTTTTAGAGTAAAGCTGTTGCTGGAGTTTAGACTAAACTGTATAATGTAGCTGCTATTGATTTGTATTATACCATAAAACATTGGTGAAAAATATATAATAATAGTATGTACCTTTCATCAGATGCTTTTATTCAATGTGACTTACTGTCATGCGTGCATACTTTTTTCATATGGGTGGTATTATGTACTAAAACAGGCAGATAGGTATTTACTTAATCTTAGAATGGCCAGGCTTTATTCCATGAGTTGACCAAGACAGGTATACTGACATTTTCTTTTCATAATATTACAGGCTGGAACTCCCCTGCCTGGTGCCTGTCATCTTATTGGTTGGCATGCGTCTCTCTTTCCATCATCACCATGGCAATGTGGGTGTCCTCCCGGTAACCATCGACATGGGGCATATGTAAGCCTCTTAGCCAGGATCGCTATGGCAATGTGTGTCCGTCAGTCTTTCCTAACCACCATACAAACAGGGGCCGGGTTTTCATAGCCTTTCATTGTTGGACCCTGCAGGTGCGTTGTAACCATCAGACTAGTTTAACAGAAACAATTGTTGAAACACTGGGTATTAACATTGCACTTTATTAACAATGCATCCATAGTAAAAAGAAACATTGAATTTCATAGAATCGTGTGTGTGCGTATGCTTGGGCACTTGTGTGCAGGTGTATATACTTGCTGAAAAGGTCCCCAGAACGTCAATATATATTCCTTTCTCAGCACTTACCAAAAAAAAGAAAAAAAGTCCCCAGGACTGAGATTGAACTCATGATACTTAGCACCAAAGCACACTGCCTAGACCACGGCAGCACCACAGTTCACAATGCTCTAGTAAGCCGTAGGAATACTTGATGATACTCGATGGTAATAGCGCGTCCTTAACTATTATTATTACTTTTTAAGCCTTTCACAAACCATTTCTCTAACATTAACCTCTATGAAGGAATACCTAAACTTAACGCTTTGAGTTGTTTCTGTTTTAACCAGGTAACACAGAATTAAGCCTGTAACCATACCCAATGAATGTGTAAAAAAACATCCATAATATGTTGAATTTCAAATGGAAACTGTGAGATCTTATTTCTCTCTCTCTGTCTCTCTCTGTACCGTGGGCACCTCTGGGAGCGGAGTGTCCCTATCTGTTTGTGACATCATCTTACGTGTGTCCCGCCAGACATTAGTGAAAGCTGTCAGAACTACAGGGGATGAATCTACTCTGGGACTACAGTGACAGAAAGAGAGGCATGGGGACATGGATACATGTTTCACACACACACCTGGTGCAAGAATACACACATGGAAAAAGGGTGTGTGCACACATTCACTCATATATACACACCCTCATACACGAAGTACCTTACCCAGGAAAAACTTCCATAATGTACTAAAACAGGCAAATGGATATTTACTTAATCTTAGAATGGCCTGGCTTTATTCCATGAGTTGACCAAGACCGGTATACTGACATCATCCACATTCATCCCAGTCAAAATCCAATTGATCAGTCACGAGACACATGTAGGATTATAAACGTAAAGCCAGCCACTTCACAGACATCAACGCCTCACTCCCGGACAAGCTAAACCCCTTCTTCGAGGAAAACAACACCGAGCCACCGTCATGGACCCCCGCCGCTCACAAGGACTGTGTGCCCCCGATCTCAATGGCTGACGTGAATAAGAGTTTAAAGCTTAGACTGCATCCCAAGATGCATCCTCGGAGTGTTTAAAGACATATTCAACCTTTCCTTACCCCAGCTTGCTGTCCCCACTTCCTTCAAGATGTCCACCATTGTTTGTGTACCTGAGAAAGCGAAGGTAACTGAACTGAATGATTATTGTCCCGTACCGCTCACTTCTGTCATCATTAATTGCTTTGAAAGGCTAGTTAAGAATCATATCACCTCCAGCTTACCCGACGTCCTATACCCAGTACAATTTGCTTACCGCCCCTTAGATCAAAGGACAACAAAACGCCAATGCGCTATACACTCCCACCTGGACAAGAGGAATACCTATGCAAGAATGTTGTTAATCGACTACAGCTCAGCCTTCAACACCATAATTCCCTCCAAGCTCATCACTAAGCTCAGGGTCCTGGGTCTGAACCCCTCCCAGTGCAAATGGGTCATAGAATTCTTGACGGGCCAACCCCAAGTGGAGGTAGGCTACAACACCACCACAGGGGTGCATACTCAGCCACCTTCTGTACTCCCTGTTCACCAATGACTGCGTGGCCACACACGTCTCCAGGTCAATCATGAAGTTTGCTGACAGCACAACAGCGGTAGGCCTGATTACCAACAACAATGAGAAAGCCTGCAGGGAGGTGAGAGCCCTGGCAGAGTGGTGGCAGGAAATAACCTCTCCCTCAACATCATCAAAATGAAGGAGCTGACCCTTTTTCTTGATGACAGCCTTGCACACTCTTACAATGCTTTTCCAACAGTCTTGAAGGAGTTCCCTCATATGCTGAGCACTTTTCTTTCACTTCACTTTTCCTTCACTCTGCGGTCTAACCCATTGAGTATCTCTACCGCTCCTGCTGTCTCTAGAGAGTTGAAAACAGCAGGTCTGGGACAGGTAGCCTGTCCGGTGAACAGGTCAGGGTTCCATAGCCGCAGGCAGAGCAGTTGAAACTGGAGCAGCAGCACAGCCAGGTGGACTGCAAGGAGTCATTATGCCAGGTAGTCACATCACACCTCCTCCTCCATGCTTCACGGTGGGAACCACACATGCAGAGATCATCACCTTCTCTGCGTCTCACAAAGACATGGTGGTTGGAACCAAAAATCTCAAATTTGGACTCATCAGACCAAAAGACAGATTTCCACCGGTCTAATGTCCATTACTCATGTTTTTTGGCCCAAGCATGTCTCTTCGTGTTATTGGTGTACTTTAGTAGTGCTTTCCTTGCAGCATTCAAACATGAAGGCCAGTTGATGTTGAGATGTATCTGTTACTTTGTGAACTCTGTGAAGCATTTATTTGAGCTGCAATTTCTGAGGCTGGTAACTCTACTGAAGTTATCCTCTGCAGAAGAGGTAACTCTGGGTCTTCCTTTCCTGTGGCGGTCCTCACTGCACTTGAAGAAACTTTCAAAGTTCTTGACATTTTCCAGATTGACTGACCTTCATGTCTTAAAGTATTGATGGACTGTCATTTCTGTCATTTCTCTTTGCTTATTTAAGCTGGACTTGGTCTTATACCAAAAAGGACCACCATCTGTATACCATCTGTACTTTGTCACAACACAACTGATAGGCTCAAACACATTAAGAATAAATTAAATTCCACAAACTTTTAACAAGACACACCTGTTAATTGAAATGCATTCCAGGTGACGACCTCATGAAGCTGGTTGAGGGAATGCCAAGAGTGTGCAAAGCTGTCATCAAGGCAAAGGGTTGCTACTTTGAAGATTCTCAAATGTAAAATATGTATTGATTCGTTTGACACGTTTTTGGTTACTACATGATTTCATATGTGTTATGCGTCCAAACTTTTGAATGGTACTGTGCATACATATTCATTTGTATTCTGGACTCTGACATTGCTCATTCAAATATTTCTTAATTTCTTGTTCATAATAAAAGGGATTATGTGTGTATTGTTATTGTGTTGCTAGATATTGGTGCATTGTTGGAGCTAGAAACATAAGCATTTCACTGCATCTGCGATAAAATCTGAAACTGTATCGGCGACCAATAAACTTTGATTTGATTGGATATTCATGAGCGTGCATACAGGGTGTTTCGTTTCGCATGGATGTCTTTTATTGTTTCCCTAGTGTGTACAATGTGTACACACACACACGTGTGTGCCTGTGTGTCTGCATGTGTGTGTGTTTCGCTAAAGAGCCCGCTGGGTATCAGAAGGCATAGCATTTAGATATGATATGTTAATAAAAATGTGTCAAGATGTCTGAAAGCCGCTTCTCTCTTTATAAACAAAGTTATAGGCAGAGCAGCCTTAATTAGCATCGCCATCTGCTCAGTTTAGCAAAGTTGTTGAGGTTTACCAGAGAAACTGTAAAAAGACAAGCTCCGCACAGCTCCCTTTTCCACACAGCAGATGACAAGTGTTAGCTGGAAATCCCCTATTCAATTCACCATTCAGCCTGGAGCCTCATGTGTTTTTGGGGGGCTTTTTGTACTATCCACTTTAGTGATTTTATTTGGTAATATCACTTTTGAGTCTTCTGTAGAGGAGAGGGGTTAGAGGGTTGTTTGGGAAATTAGCACGGGCATTCTCCTAGTGAGAGAGAATACTGTATAAAGATGGTGCCTAGTATTCCCTGTGAAGCTGTGGCAATTTGCTGAGACTACTGATTGAACTGGCTGGGGCCCAGGTATTGTGCACGCTAAGGACTCTGCAGTTAGGTCTGATGGTGTTTGTGTGTGTGTGTACGTGCGTGCGTGTGTGTGTGTGAGGGAGGTGAAGTGAGGGGTCCATCTGCTCTCTTCTGCTCCTCTGCACTGATATAAGATTACGTTAATCTGGGTACTTGTCAGGACAGGTTAGCGAAAGCAGGCGATTGGGTGAGACTCACACTAAACTGGTTGGCTAGAAAACACCTGTTTCTACCCCCTGACTATGTGGTGTTGAGCATGGCAGAGGCAGAGAGAGATCATAGTCCTGGCCTAGACTGGGATGGACTGAAGTTCAGTGTGTATGCTGTGTATCAATAGCCTTGCTATTATTATACAGGTGCTGCGTATTTTGTGGCCATGGATGATAGTGTGTGCACTATGCATCTGTGCATAAGATTTATATGTGTACAATTCCACAATGTTCAAAAGCATATCAATTGAACAATTTAACAATGGAGGTTTGTGTTTGTGTATGTGTGTGTCTGTGTCTCAGGCCCACCTACGGAAGTAAGGCCCCCAATTTGTGTTTGTTCCCTCCCCTTGCCTAGCCCCTCATGTTAGGTTCCCCTTTCCCCACTCTCCCGAAGCCTCCCCAAACATTTTTATTCAATTAAATAACCATCCTAAACCCCTGGCCTGCATCCTGTGTGCTTCTGATGTTTTTTCTCTCCAAGCACTTTAAGGCCATAATGATTTTCTAACTTGTTATGCTAATTAGGTGGCCCGGCCTCTTGGGCTCTCTCTGCCACAGCTCAGGATTTATTGGCCGTTTGCTTGGGGGGAAAGAAAAGAAACACAGGCGCGTAGTAACACACACAGACGCTCACACAAGAAGTTCGAGAGTAATTAATCCCGTTAACCAAGGATAATTGGGCAAAAAATAGGCCTAGTAACAGGGAGGAGAGAAGTGGCAGTTAACCCCGCTTCCTGTCTTTTATTTTCCTGTTAATGTTTCCTCTTGTTTTAAATTCCTCTCAGGATCCCACTAATCCTCACTCCTATTCCTGATTGGCTGATTCCCACAGAAGCACCGGGGGCCAGTCTGTGAGAGGGGAGAGGCACAGGAATTTAATCAAACCAACAATGTGGTAAAAAAGGTTATGATTTACAGATGTTGGATCTTAATTTGATCACTATTTTGTTACTGAGAATGTACCTGCACACCAGGAAATGTAAACATGTAGTAATACGCTGTAAACTGACTTCTAAAGTTTGTAATTTCCACTTTAAAATGTCAGATTTGATTTGCCCTAAGGAAAAATATATTTACCCCTACCCAAAATGGCCATTAATTATAAATCACATAATGATTTACATTTACTGTTGCTATAGGATTATTTTCCTGCTGTAGCAAACTGGCTCAAATTAAGGTTTTATATGTATTCATTGACTTTATGTTATAGAACATATATTACACGTCTATATAAGAATTTCAGAAACATTACATTATGACTACATAGAGATTTCTCCAATTAGATTTAACGTATGAATATTGTTCCTGCACTGGGAAAATTAATATTATTCTAAAAAGTAGGGTAGAATAATGTAGACTTATTGTTAACAAATCAAGATACATTTCCCATTTTCATTCTATTTGCTTCCTGCAATGCTATTTTGATTTAATCCATCCCTTAACAGAAAACCAGATAAGATATTTATCTGACACTGTAATGGGTGTGTGTTGGTGGCAGGGAAGTCAGGCACAGGAGAACAAACTTAGTATAAGCGGAGTCGTTTAAAAAAGTGCTGACCAAACTCCAGGCCACCTGACCCTGGATAAACCTCCGGGTAGTAACGCAAGGCTGCAATGCGGTCACTCTCCATCTCCACCCCTGAAGTGGAAATGCGATACCCTAGAGAGGAGACGGACTGTTGGAAGATCACTCTGCGCACCAGGGACACATGCATGTAGCGGAGTATTTCCAAATGTCGTCAATATACACCACTACACCCTGCCCGTGCAGGTCCCTGAAAATCTCATCTACAAAGGCTTGGAAGACTAATCCGTATGGCATGACGAGGTACTCATAGTGCCCAGAGGTGGTACTGAAAGCCGTCTTCCTCTCGGATACGCACCAGGTTGTAATCGCTCCTGAGATCTAGTTTAGTGAAGAAGCGCGCCCCGTGCATTGACTCTATTGCTGTAGCTATACCTCACAGTGATCTGATTCAGACCCCGATAGTCAATACACGGGTGTAGACCTCCCTCGTTCTTCACAAAAAAAGAAACTCGAGGAGGCGGGTGAAGTGGAGGACCGAATGTACCCCTGACACATGGATTCAGAGACATATGTTTCCATAGCCTCCATCTCCGCCTGTGAGAGGGGATACACGTGACTCCTGTGAAGTGCAGCATCTACCAGGAGATCTATCGCAAAATCGCCCCGTCGATGAGGTGGTAATTAAGTCACATTTACATTTAAGTCATTTAGCAGACGCTCTTATCCAGAGCGACTTACAAATTGTCACCTTCTTTTTGGAGAAGGCGAGAGCCAAATCTGCATATTCAGGGGGAATGCACATGGTGGAGACCTGGTCTGGACTTTCCACTGTAGTAGCACCAACGGAAACCCCTAAAAACCTACCTGAGCGAACACCCCGTGAGAGCCCTCTGTGGCCAAGAAACAGTGGTGTTATGACAAGCTAACCAGCATAGGCCCAGCACCACGGGAAACGCAGGAGAGTCAATAAGGAAGAGACTAATTCTCTCTGTATGACTCCCCTATGTCACCATGCCCAACGGCACGGTGACCTCCCTAATTAACTGCTCTAGGCTAGGGGGCGGCATTTTCACGTACGGATGAAAAGCGTGCCCAAAGTAAACTGCCTGCTACTCAGGCCCAGAAGCTGGATTTGGATAGAAAACACGTTTCTAAAACTGTTTGAATGATGTCTGTGAGTATAACATAACTTATTTGGCAGGTGAAACCCCAAGGACAAACCATCCAGGATTTTATTTTTGAGGTGACAGTGTTTTCAATGGCTTTCTATGTGGATCTAGATTTCTAAGGCACTTGCTTGCAGTACCTATCACTTCCACTAGATGTCAACAGTCTTATAGAAATTGGTTGATGTTTTTCCTTTGAGAAATGAAGAAGTAGGGCTGTTCAGAACGAGGGTCGAGTCTAGTGTACTGTTGTGGTTGGGGCGTGCGACCTGAAAGCTTGCTCCACTTTGTTTTTATCCGCTATTGAACGCAGTTTATCCCATCTTAAATTTGATTGATTAGTTACGTAAAAAAATACCTAAAGTTGTATTAGTAAAGTTGTTTGAAATGTTTGGACAAAGATTACAGGTAACATATTAGATATTTTGTAGTCATGTTGCTCGAGTTGGAACCAGTGTTTTTCTGGATCAAACGCGCCAAATAAATGGACATTTTGGAGCTATAACGACGGAATTAATCAAACAGAAGGAACATTTGTGATGTTTATGGGACATATTGGAGTGCCAACAGAAGAAGCTTTTCAAAGGTAAGGCATGAATTATATCGTTATTTTTTGAGTTTCTGAGTTTTGTGTCGCGCCTGGCGGGATGAAATATGATTGTCATGTGTTTGTTTGATCGGGTGCTGTCCTCAGATAATCGCATGGTTTGCTTTTGCCGTAAACCTTTTGTGAAATCTGACACCATGGCTGGATTAATAAGAAGTTAAGCTTTATTTTGACATATTGCATGTGTATTTTTAAGAATGTTAAATATTCACAATTCTGTAGTTTGAATTTGGCGCCCTGCACCTTCACTGGATGTTGGTCAGGTGGGACGGTAGCATCCCATCTAGCCTAGAGAGGTTAACCCTGACCCCATTGGTCGACTATCTAAGGCATGAACGTGGAAGGGCACATCCACGGGAACAATAGTGCTTTAGCCTATAGTTTAGGGATCCCTATCAATAAAATTCCCAGCCGCACCTGAATAGACGAGCGGCTTATGCTGGGAATGCGGGGGAAATTCAGGGGACGTAACAGACACAAACATATATTCAACAGATGGTTCAGGGTGAGAATGGTGCCGACTCACCTGGGGTGATGCCAGAGCGCTCTGCCTGCTGCCTCGATTCCCAGAGGAATCAACCTGGCACCGACCGGCAGTATGACCTCTGCGGCCAAACAGATGGTGCTCCAAGCGTATTGGAGGGGGGGTGCGGGAGGATGGAACCACCAGATCCCAATCTGAACGTCCGCGAGTAGCCAGCAGGTTGTCCAGCTGGATGGACAGGTCCACCAGCTGGTCAAATGTGAGGGTGGTGTCTTTCCAGGCCAGCTCCCGACGGACTTCCTCGCGCAGACTGCAACGATAATGGTCGATCAGGGCCCTGTTGTTCCATCCTGCGCCAGCAGCCAGGGTCCTAAACTCCAGTGCAAACTCCTGGGTGCTCCTCGTCTCCTGCCTCAGATGGCAGAGGCGCTCACACGCCGCTCTACCCTCGGGCGGGTGGTCGAAGACTGTCCGGAAACGGCGGGTGAACTTCTCAAACTGGTCCACCGCCGCATCTCCCTCTCTCCATACGACATTGGCCCACTCCAGGGCTCTCCCGGTGAGGCACAAGACGAGGGCGGACACCCTCTCACGGTCCGATGGAGCCGGGTGGACGGTGGCCAGATACAGGTTTAATTGTAACAAGAACCCCTGGCAGTTCGCAGCCCTTCCATTGTACTCCTGGGAAAAGGAGAAATGGATCACACTGGGTTCAGGTGGGAAAGGGGTGCTCAAGAGAGACCCCGGTTGTGCTGGTGGAGGCGCTGGAAAAACTCCCTGTCTCTCCCTGCGGTCCATTGTCTGGACAACGCGATCCATGGCGACGCCAAGATGGTGAAGCATAACTGCATGCTCCTGGACGTGCTCCTCCACCTCAATGGCCAGGGTACCTTCTCCTGCTGACTCCATAGTTGTGGTCGGAGATTCTGTAATGGTTGCCTGTTGGTGGCAAGGAAGTCAGGCGCAGCAGAATGAACTTGGTATAAACGGAGTCGTTTAATAAGTGCTTACCAAACTCCAAAAACCAAAATATAAAAAAATAGCAAAGTGGGTACAAAACCCATCGCACACCAACACAATTAAACAATCTCCGACAAGGACATGAGGGGAAACAGAGGGTTAAATACACAACATATAATTGATGGGATTGGAACCAGGTGTGAAGGAAGACAAGACAAAGCCAATGGAAAATGACAAATGGATCATTGATGGCTAGAAGGTCACCGCCCGAACAAGGAGAGGGACCGACTTAGGCGGAAGTCGTGACAGACACACTGATACACAGGGTTGTCATAAATTCCAGATATTGTATTCTACTAAAATACTAATGATCAATTTAACAATAAAGCTGATATATTATCGGTACATGCATAGGCCTATTTCCTGTTATCATGTAAATATCAAACAAAAAGGATAATACAAAAAACGTGAATGAATTTAAAGTGTTTAAGGTTTGACATTCCTTAGTGGTTTGTGGAGAGTTGTAATGACATTATTATGCGACAAACTGTTAATTCCATGGAAAATGTCCTTCAGTGGTCATAATTTGTTTGATTTAGGCTACATCTTCTTTTGAAATTGCTATTTAAAGGTGAAAACAAGATACATTTTGATTGAAAGGGGTAAAATAACTGTTTTCAGACAATGCTGTATAATATTCCCCATTCATTTCCCATTCAGTTTTCGTGTGAATAAATGGCTCATGTATGTTTTAATGTGGAGAAGAGCCTGTTCCTGTTGGCTAAAATGTCTTTTGTTTTAGTTTCTGATCCACTAAATGGATCAATTGGATTTAACATGCTTTGTTTATTTGTTCTACGTTTCTGAACCATTGCCTTTTGAAGATCACTGAAATAGCAGCTGTAGCGTTAACTCCTTCCATGCCTTCCATGCCTACACAGCCTATCTTCTCCCTCAGCAACAATAGGATCCATCCCAAATAGCACCCTTTTCCATATAGTGCACTACTTTTGATCACAGCACATAGGGGCCAGGTCAAAAGTAATGCATTATGTAAGGAATAGGGTGGGATACAGATCTTTTTTATAGACAGTGCATTCGGAAAGTACACAGTAAATGTTAAATGTAACACTGTCAGTGAGTACATATGGTCCCACTCTACACAGAGTAAAAAGTACACTGATCAAAGTGTTACATTTCTAGTGTTGCTTTAACAGTGATGAGGGCAAAAAGTTAACAATGTACTAAACTGGCTGGTGTTGATCAAATTTAACACTAAGAGGTAAATCAACACTTTGAGTGTTATAGTGATACTCACTAGTGTTCGTCTAGGGTGGCTACTATTAAGAGGAAAAATGTGTTTACTTTATTCACTGTTAATTTATTTACTCTTCCCCCATGTAAATATAAATTACATTTTTGTAAAAGCACTTGGAATTTCACAACAAACTCAAGCAAAACTGTTTCAACATTAAAGTATGTTTATTATGACCAAACCATAAGTCTCAGCCCTGGCTTAAACTGTTATCAAGTGACAGTAGGGGACAATGTAGGCAACAACAACACAAAATGACTCCATATGAAAGGTTTGTGGTACATGATGTCATTTACATGAAATACCTTGCATGGTGGACTTCACTTCAAAACAACTTTAAATGCATGCAAATGCTCATCAAAACTTCAGGTTTCAAGAGCTGACCCAACCAAAAAAACATTCCTCTTTCAGAACAATAGCCTTCATTTAGTAAAATACTGGCATTTCAATGACTACATCAACACATATTCTATACCATGGGGCTTTACCCATTTAACTGACAAAACATGTGTGTACACTGAGACATTCAGCTTGGCAGCAATCTCATGGCCTTCTTTCAGGTCATTGAGCCTGACATCTTTCCTGGACCTATAGCTAGTCTATCTTGGCTGAACATTTCCCAATTATATGCCATGTCATTTTGGTGTTTCTTGGCTAAGGTCATAGTGACATTCTTAAAACTCTTCTGTTGCTTTTTAAATAAATTATGGTCCCAATATTCTTTATACAACAAGGATAATGTATCATGAAGTGGTGTTTCGGTAACAGATTTCTGTCAGGAATCAAGGCGGTGGCCCGTTCCTGTAGGTTCATGCTCTACAACATCCGTAGAGTACGACCCTGCCTCACACAGGAAGCGGCGCAGGTCCTAATCCAGGCACTTGTCATCTCCCGTCTGGATTACTGCAACTCGCTGTTGGCTGGGCTCCCTGCCTGTGCCATTAAACCCCTACAACTCATCCAGAACGCCGCAGCCCGTCTGGTGTTCAACCTTCCCAAGTTCTCTCACGTCACCCCACTCCTCCGCTCTCTCCACTGGCTTCCAGTTGAAGCTCGCATCCGCTACAAGACCATGGTGCTTGCCTACGGAGCTGTGAGGGGAACGGCACCTCAGTACCTCCAGGCTCTGATCAGGCCCTACACCCAAACAAGGGCACTGCGTTCATCCACCTCTGGCCTGCTCGCCTCCCTACCACTGAGGAAGTACAGTTCCCGCTCAGCCCAGTCAAAACTGTTCGCTGCTCTGGCTCCCCAATGGTGGAACACACTCCCTCACGACGCCAGGACAGCGGAGTCAATCACCACCTTCCGGAGACACCTGAAACCCCACCTCTTTAAGGAATACCTAGGATAGGATAAAGTAATCCTTCTCACCCCCCTTAAAAGATTTAGATGCACTATTGTAAAGTGGCTGTTCCACTGGATGTCATAAGGTGAATGCACCAATTTGTAAGTCGCTCTGGATAAGAGCGTCTGCTAAATGACTTAAATGTAATGTAAATGTAATGTAAATGTAAACAGAGACTTGACCAGCCTATTATGTTCAGCAATTAAGTGCTCCAGATAGATAGTTATGCCCTCTGTTAGAATAGGAGAAAACACAATATTTACAATTTGTAGTAGCAACAGAAACAGCTGCGAGTATTTATCATCTTTCTGTACCAAATCACAAATATCAATGGCATATTACGGAGAAGACGCCAAGACTGAATAGCATTTAGACCCACATCATTGCTCCCATCATCCAATTTCAGTGCAGGTGGATGATTCCTCCTCTCTGTGTATTCACAGTTAAATGAATTAACGCTACCATACACATCATTAGCAGTCACAAAGTTGGCTTGTATATACTGTAACACAAGTTTTACTTGTGTTAAATTGTACAACTCCTTCTAAAATGTAATGTATTATATCAACATAAGGTAGTATTGAAGTACTGCAGAGAGTTCAATAAGCAAGCATACTTCACACTGTACACATGAGGTAGTTTTGGGTTTGACTGAATAGTTTGACAATGGTCTGAGTGTATGTGTTTTGTTCGCAAAGTCACTCTTGGGTTATGCTCAGGGAACACAGTTTGAAAATCCACTTTCTCAGTGAGGCAAAAAAATGGCAACAATAACGAGCACTAAATGATTCCACAAAACCAAACAGGCATTGCATAGCAAAATTATCTCCAGTTACTGGGACAATACTGCCATGTATACGACCACTGAAGAAGGGGACTTCAATACCTTCAGTCTCAAGCACTTTAAAATCGCTTACTATTGGCTCATGAATGGAATCAAATCCATAAGTGTTAAGGTCCTGTGTATGGGAGAGTGTACATAAGTTAAGGTCCTGGGTATGGGAGAGTGTACATAAGTTAATATTTACCAAAATTGAATTAAACTTTGGGGTAACATTTCTCAAAGTAAAGTATATACCTCCCAACTTGTGAATACCTTTTTTGATCCCAATGGATTAGCAGTCTCAAAGTCATCATAAAATAGTTGAATTTGCGATGCATTTTTCTCTTTAGAAAAGAGAGGATGCCTCTTCAATATATAGTCCATCTTCCAAATCAAAGTAAACTCCATCTTTAAAATTGTGCCCCGAGTTTAACATGCCACTTGTGTTTTGAGTTCTTCAAAATTGATTGCAATGTCTGGAGAATTGGAACGTAAAGAACATTTATCAGTTCTGACTATTTCTTCATGAGTGTCATGGCTTTCTTCTGTTGAAGGAGAAGTGGACCAAAACGTAGCGTGGTTATTTAGATACATCTTTAATAAGGATGAAAATAGAACAATATAGAAAAACAAGAACCGTGAAAAACCCCAAAACAGCCCTATCTGGTGTAACAAACACAAAGACAGGAACAATCACCCACCAAACCCAACACAAAACAAGCTACCTAAATATGGCTCCCAATCAGAGACTATGACTAACACCTGCCTCTGATTGAGAACCAAATCAGGCCCAAACACAGAAACAGACAAACAAGACATCCAACATAGAATGCCCACTCAGATCACACCCTGACCAAACAAAACTTAGAACATACAAAGCAAACTATGGTCAGGGTGTGACAATGAGTTCCAGTAGTTGTGTTTCTTCTATGGCCGCAAAACCTGAACCTATTGGGGAGGGTCTGGGTGGGCATCTGTCCGCGGTGGCGGCTCTGGTGCTGGACGTGGCCCCCACTTCACCATAGTCTTAGTCCGCCCCATAGTCCGCTTCCGTGGCCTCCTAACCACGGCGACCCTTCTAAATGAACCCACTGGACTGAGGGGCAGCTCGGGACAGAGGGGCAGCTCGGGACAGAGGGGCAGCTCGGTACTGGCTGATGACTCTGGCAGAACCTGGCTGACTGGCGGCTCCAGCAGATCCTGGCTGAATGGCGGTTCTGGCAGATCCTTGCTGACTGGCGGCTCCTGGCTGACTGGTGGCACTGGCGGCTCCTGGCAGACTGGCGGCTCCTTGCAGACTGGCGGCACTGACGGCTCCTTGCAGACTGGTGGCACTGGCGGCTCCTTGCAGACTGGCGGCACTGGCGGCTCCTTGCAGACTGGCGGCACTGGCGGCTCCTTGCAGACTGGCGGCACTGGCGGCTCCTTGCAGACTGGCGGCACTGGCGGCTCCTTGCAGACTGGCGGCACTGGCAGCTCCTTGCAGACTGGCGGCACTGGCGCCTCTGGACTGAGGGGCTCTGGCGCCTCTGGACTGAGGGGCGGGAGCTCTGGCAGCGCCGGACAGGCGGGAGACTCCGGCTGCGCTGGAGAGGAGGAAGGCTCTAGCAGCGCTGGACAGGCAGGACGCACTATAGGCCTGATGCGTGATGCCGGCACTGGTGGTACTGGGCCGAGGACACGCACCTCAGGGCGAGTGCGGGGAGCTGCCACCGGAGGGCTGATGCGTGGAGGTGGTACCAGATAGACCGGACCGTGAAGGCGCACTGGAGCTCTTGAGCACCGAGCCTGCCCAACCTTACCCGGTTGAATGGTCCCGGTCGCCCTGCCAGTGCGGCGAGGTGGAATAGCCCGCACTGGGCTATGCAGGCGAACCGGGGACACCGTGTGCAAGGCTGGTGCCATGTAAGCCGGCCCAAGGAGACGCACTGGAGACCACAGATGCGTAGAGCCGGCTTCATGGCACTTGGCTCGATGCCCACTCTAGCCCGGCCGATACGCGGAGCTGGAATGTACGGCACCGGGCTATGCACCCGCACTGGGGACACCGTGCGCTTCACTGCATAACATGGTGCCTGCCTGGTATCTCTCGCCCTCTGGGCGAGCACAGGAAGTTGGCTCAGGTCTCCTACCTGGCTTCGCCATACTTCCTGTGTGCCTTCCCCCAAGACATTTTTTGGGGCTGCCTCTCGGGCTTCCTTGCCAGCCATGTTCGCTTCGCCAACCTCATTCTCCTGTAACCTTCCTCGCACTGCTCCATCGAATCCCAGGGGGGCTCCGGCACTCTCCCTGGGTCGACCGCCCACCTGTCTATCTCCTCCCAAGTTGTGTAGTCGTGATTCTGCTCCCATGTCCCAAAATCCTGACATCGCTGTTGCTGTTGCCCGTTACCACGCCGCTTGGTCCTGTTGTGGTGGGTGATTCTGTCACGGCTTTCTTCTGTTGAAGGAGAGGCGGACCAAAACGTAGCATGGTTATTTAGATACATCTTTAATAAGGATGAAAATAGAACAATATAGAAAAACAAGAACTGTGAAAAACCGAAAACAGCCCTATCTGGTGTAACAAACACCCACCAAACCCAACACAAAACAGGCTACCTAAATATGGCTCCCAATCAGACAATGACTAACACCTGCCTCTGATTGAGAACCATATCAGACTAAACAAAACATAGAACATACAAAGCAAACTATGGTCAGGTCCAGTAGTTGTGTTTCTTCTATTGTCAATTCTAACACCAAGGACTTTCTCAACTGGTTGAACTGTTCCCCATTTTTGTATGAAATAAGCACTTAGTTTTGATACCAAATTCAACAATATGAAAGGATTTTCAATATCCTGAAAAGAATGTAGTATTTTTCTGACAGAAAAATGTATTTTGAAGATATACATGTAAGAGCGGTCGGTTTAGCTTGACCTTGTAACTCTTGAACTGCTTCTTCCATAGAAGATACAAAACTACTTACAGTCGTCTGACATATACCTGCAGCCTGCAGTTGTGCAATAGCAGACGCACACGTATCAAGTGTGTTCTTGTTAGATATTGGTAAAACATTGTTACAACTAGAATTGGAAGGAAAATCAGTATTACTTGGCTGACTATCAACAGCTGTATTAGCATCAAAGTTAGTGTTTAACTAAATTTGACAGTCTCCAGAATGTGCCCTGTTCAAATGCTTCCTAAAGCCTGAAAATTTACCAAACAAACGACAACAATCTGCTTGACAACATTTTAGTCTAAGAGTTCTACCAGGGCACATTCCATGCATCAACTTGAGATGCTTCACGAGCAAGTTGGTACTTCCATGACTAGTTTGGCAAACAAGCCATATCATCATAACCTAATCAGCATTAGTGCAGCAGTTTAGCTCTGAGCTCAGCAACCCTTGGAGTCTCCTTAATCTTCTCAATGTCTATGTTGTACACAGTTGTCTGTATGAAGGTGTACATGTTGCACAGCATTGTATTGTAAGCAATACCAAAAGCTAGGTGACTCTTGAAAAGCTCATTGATGGCACCAAGAGCGCTCGTTGACTTGCACGGCAAGGCTCACTTCTCCAGGATGATGAAGTAAGCATGGATGCTGCTCTTCCTGATCCCGACTGCAAGAATATATGGTTGGCAGCTCTGGTCAATCGCATCAAGGTGCTCCTGTATACTGGTTCCTGCCTGAAGATGACAAAAACGAACACCATCATTAGTTCATCATAACAGCTGCAGCACTGTCAAAGAATAAGAATGCCAATAATTTTAGAATATCACAAGATGCTGTTCAGCTTGGGATGCAGACATGTTGTCTGGTCTTTTGCATCCTTACAATGATGGAGGAATCAAACGGGGCAAGAGAAGTATGGAGGAAAGGTCATTGTCCCATCCTAAACAAAGAAGAGATCCTGATTAAAGTGGTAAATTCCATCATCAGTGACATTAACATTTCAGAGTTATTTGAATTATAAATGATAAATTATGATAATCTAACCGTCAGCATTCGCATCAGGTCCCCCATAAACTGCAGATTCTGCCATCTGGATCAACTCCTGAAGTTCAATTCCCTGAGTGGCCTTGCTTAGGGTCTTGCTTAGTGTGATCTTTTGCTTGAATGTAGTTGGCCACCTCTTCAAAAACTTGGCTGATGTTCCATCTCCAAACAGCAGCACAAAATCCTGTTCAATCAGATTTTTTTGACAAAGAACAAAACATTAGTTGTGTGCAAGTCAATTTCTTTCTCACAAAACATTCCACATGAACCTCCAAAACAGAGTTTGAGTAAATCACCAGCCTACACATTAATTGAACTACAATTACGGATGTGCTGTTTTTTTTTTTTAATTTACAGGCCAACCTGAATTGGCACCTATAGATTAACCTCTAGCGACGAGCAATCCCGTACCTGGGAGCGTAATCATAGCCTCAAGCGCATTACCATAACGCAACATTTCCTATCCATGAAAATCGCAAATGAAATGAAATAAATATATTGAAACACAAGCTTAGCCTTTTGTTAACAACACTGTCATCTCAGATTTTCAAAATATGCGTTACGGCTAACGCTAGACAAGCATTTGTGTAAGTTTAGCATGGCGCAATGCTATGCTAGGCTGTGCTGGCAGCAGGCAACATTTTCACAAAAATAAGAAAAGCAACCAAATTAAATAATTTACCTATGAAGAACTTCAGATGCTTTCACTCAGGAAACTCCCAGTTAGATAGCAAATGTTCCTTTTTTCCAAAAATATTATTTTTGTAGGCGAAAAACGTCACGTTTGTTCATCCTGCAACTTTAACGCTGAACTTTTTTCAAAATTTGCTCCATAATATCGACAGAAACATGGCAAACTCCTAGCTCCTTCACAGCCTTCACAGCCATATAAGGAGTCATTGGCATGAGGCTGGTTAAAAAATGAGGCACTTCCTGATTGGATTTTTAGCTGGGTTTCGCCTGTAACCTCAGTTCTGTGGCACTCACAGACAATGTCTTTGCAGTTTTGGAAACGTCAGAGTGTTTTGTTATTTAACAAAAGTCTTACCAAGCCCTTCACATCCAGAAAGCGTGGAAATTTGGTTTGAACGGTGGAGCATTTACTCGGGTCAAGGGTCATCTTCTTCCTACACTGAAAGGTCAATTTCATCTTCTCTTTGACTGTTTCTTCATCAGAAGAATGCTGCACTGGTCTTCACTCAGGGTAACCAAAGTGGATGGACTGGACTCCCTTTCAGCAGTTGGCCCTCCAGGGTATAGTTGAGTGGGTTGTTTCTAAGATGAAGCCAAATTCCTCTGAACAGTTTTGATTCTATACGAGAGGTACCCTTTTCCACTATTAGGGTTGTAATAATGTGCCTTAAGAAAATGAAAATGGTTACTAATCTTGAAAGAAAAATCAATAACCAAGTCCCATTTGCTCAGATACCATACCAGACTAATTAAATGCAGATGCCCTTTATCAGTTGTAATGTATACTTACAGTGGCAAGAAAAAGGATGTGAAAGGATGTGAAAAAGTGTAGGGATCATTCAGGTATGGGAAGAAGGAGACGATGCCTTCTGCAAACGTTTCTTGCACTCTGGGTGGTGGTGATGTCCTGACGAGAATATAATGTTGTGTTTAGGCAGCAACCATAATCTCCACAAGCAGCATTGGTCCCCAGTCAGCTAAATATCAGGGTTGATTTTTGAAGCAGTATCATGCCCATTGAGTTTTATACAAGATAAATCTTCTACCAATAACAGTGGATGGTCAGCAGTAGCCTAACCAATTATGTGACTAAGATACTGATACAGAAGTCATTTTTAACATGCAGCAGATATGGGAGCAAGTAATGCTCAACAATTTTCATTATGAATCTTTTGTTTAAACTTACCTGTTAGTCTCTGTCATCGCCGAAACAAGAATGTTGATCATCTTTCATTTGGTGCAGTCAGTCAGGCTTTTAGTTTTGGAGTATTCTTTGATGACAACCTCTCCACCAGGTTTTCTTTTCAGTATGCTCTCTATTAGCTGTAAAAAAAATAAAAAAAGCAGTAAAAAATCTATTTTATGGCAAGTGAATTGAAGAATGAATGATCCACAAGTCGAATATTCAGTTAAAATTTGAATAAATAAACAACTGACCTTAAATCAGATTAGTCCTCAATATATAGAAAGCTGCTGAAATAAAGAGAACAAACTAGTATGAGGCTAAAAAATCTTGGTGCTGAAACAGACTAACTGCACAGGACAGGGGAGAGCTAGTTAGCTAGCATGCTAGCTATCTAGCAAATACGGGCAAAAAGTGAAACGCAGGTAACTCTAAAATTAGCTGCACACACACAATCAAAACCGTTAGGCGTTTTATGTTACACTGTAGCCTGACAACCAAGTATCAAGTATTTAAATGAAAAGACCTAAATAATATCAGTGGAATAATTGTTTAAAACTGACCTGTGCGTGGAACAAAAAAGGACTTTGTTGATCCAACAATGGCGTCGAGAAAAGAGGACATTTGAAGACAGAAACTGAATTTATGGGCGGGGTTGTGGTGATATTTACACTTACCGAGTAAAAGTCTACACTAATAGAGTAAAATGTTATACCTTAGCAATAACACCAGTTATCAGCACTGACTATAGGGGTCATTTGGCACTGCCAGTTGCTAAAACAACTCTATGGGAGTCCATCACTTTAGACACAGTGAATGTAACACTGGAGGTTTTACTTTGTATTCAGAACCCTTGACTTTTTCCACGTTATGTTACGTTACAGCCTTATTAAAAAATGTATTACATCATTTTTTCCCCGACAATCTGCACACAATACCCCATAATGACAAAGCAAAATAAGTTTTATTTATGCACATTAATTAAAATAAAAACATGGAAATATGACATTTACGTAAGTATTCAGACCCTTTAATCAGTACTTTGTTGATGCACCATTGCAACGATTACAGCCTCGAGGTGTGCCAAGTGTTACGTCCTTGGCACACCTATACTCCTATTGTTCTGTGCAGATACTCTCAAGCTCTATCAGGATGATGGGGATTGTCGCTGCACAGCTCTTTCCAGGTCTCTCCAGAGATGTTAGATTGGGTTCAAGTCCGGGCTCTAGCTGGGCCACTCAAGGACACTCAGAGACTTGTCTTGGCTGTATGCCTTGTCTGTATGCTTAGGTCGTTGTCCTTTTGGAAGGTGAATCATCACCCTAGTCTGAGGTCCTGAGTGCTCCGTAATAGTTTTCCGTAACAGTCTCCGTAACAATTTTCATCAAGGATAACTGTACTTTGCTCCGTTCATATTTCCTTCGATGCAGACTAGTTTCCAGGTCCCTGCATGCTTCACCTTAGGGATGGTGCCAGGCTTCCTCCAGACGTGATGCCAGGCCAAAGAATTCAATCTTGGTTTCACCAGACCAGAGAATCTTGTTTCTCATGGCCTGAGAGTTCTTTAGGTGGCATTTGGCAAACTCCAAGTGGGCTGTCATGTGCCTTTTAATGAGGAGTGGCTTCTGTCTGGCCACTCTAACATAAAAGCCTGTTTGGTGGAGTGCTGAAGAGATGGTTGTCATTCTGGAAGGTTCTCCCATCTCCAAAGAGGACCTCTGACGCTCTGTCAGAGTGACCATCAGGTTCTTGGTCACCTCCCTGACCAAGGCCCTTCTACCCCGATTGCTCTATTTGGCCGGATGGCCAGCTCTAGGAAGAGTCTTGGTTGTTCCAATTTTCTTCCATTTAAGAATGATGGAGGCCACTGTGTTCTTGGGGACCTTCAATGCTGCATACATTTTTTGTTTTGGTAGCCTTCCCCAGATCTGAGCCTCAACACAATCCTGTCTCGGAGCTGTCCGGACAATTCCTTTGACTTCATGGCTTGGTTTTTGCTCTGACATGCACTGTAAACTTTGGGACCTTATATAGACAGGTGTGTGCCTTTCCAAATAATGTCCAATCAATTGAATTTACTACAGGTGTACTCTGACTACTTATGAATAAGGTATTTCTGTTTTGTATTTTTAATACATTTGCAAAAATGTCTAAAAACCTGTTTCCGCTTTGTCATTATGGGGTGTTGTGTGTAGATTGACGATCATTCATTTTTATTTAATCAATTTTAGAATAACGCAGTAACATAACAAAATGTGGAAAAAGGTAAGGGGTCTGAATACTTTCCGAATACACTGTAGTGCACTACTTTCTTACTTTTTTTTTTTATAGTGCACTACTTTTGACCAAAGCCTTACGGGTCTATGGTCAAAATGTGTGCACTAAATAGGGAATAGGGGTTAAAGTTATAGTCAGCTGACTCCCTGGATCCCACGTCGGGACTGTGCCCGCTATAATCGCAATAGGCAGATCCCAATGTCTCCCACTTCCAGGGAATTTAGACCCTTAACCTACACCTCCTTGAAGTCTCTGTTTGTTCTTGGTTAAATCCCAAACAGCACCCTATTCCCTACATAGTGTGCTATGTTTGACCTATGTGCCCTGGTCAAAAGTAGGTTACTACAGTATATAGGGAATAGGGTGCCATTTGGGATGCAAACCCTGGAGTTAAGAAAATAGGCTTTGGATTGATTATAAATTATATCATGGCTGTCTTGTTATTCAGATAATGAAGAGAGAGATATTGATCTTCTGGATGCAAATTTGAAGTTCTGTTTTCATAATTTATCTGTTGTTATAATTATGTTTTCTGCACAAATACTAAGGATTATTGTCCCCCACGATGAAATTGGTGAGGGTACTGTAGATCTGTCTCCGTTCAGTGGTGTGTTAGTACATAATTGTGTTCGTAAGCTATTCATACGCGTTCTCAGTCAGCACTGGCCCTATTCTGATGAAATTTTGGTGAATGATGTGTCTTGCCATAGAGATCTAGCATGAACAAAATGACACTGATTGGCCCAAGGAGGGATCTGTTTTTTAATGAACTAAAATCTGGTAATCACACGTAATATCTCATTTGGCCCAAGGGGGGGATCATTCGTGAGAGATGACATGTTTACTGTTGCCTTGTTTATCATTTACTTTGTTTTTCCCTTATTTTTTTTGTTTGAAAATAGAATTGAGGTCTAGTGTATCCGTTTACTTTTGTTATATACAGTTAGTTAGCAGGGTATGATGATGTATGCCTTTCAGATGGGAAATAAATTATTTAGCCAATCTCAGACACCAGGCAAGCAAAGTATTTTATTAAAAGTTTTAATTTCTTAAGAAAATGTGATGTGACTTTCTGCTCTGAATTAAATTGATTATTTACCTTTTCGTGGGCTGTTGTTGCTAATTGCCAATTTGATGGTTCTCAGGTCCCATTATTAGTCACATTAGGTCACATTAACTTCCACTGAGGGCAACCATAAGGAGGCACACACACACACATATACTCACACAGGAGGGCATGCACGCAGTCACTGAGAACACACACAGATGCACGCACATACACAAATGTGCACTCTCACAAACACATACACACACACACACTAGACCTTGGCTTAATTAGCGCGACCAACTAAAATCAACCTTCAGATCGTTTGAAGAAAGTGTATGTATTTCTCAATGTGAACTTGTATTCCTGCCTCCCACTCTTCAGAAAGGGGCTGTGTAGCATCTGCAGTATGGCTATTGTCACTGTCAGCCAGAAGATAGGAAGCAAGGGCATGGTAGAGGAGCATAAGGAAAGGATAGAGGGAGGAGAAGGAGAAGAAGAAGGAGGAGAGGAGGAGGTAGAGGCAGCCAAGAGACTCACCTTCTGAAGCAAACCCCCACCTTAATTACACAAATAAAAAAATAATTTCCTTGATTTGTTTGTTTTTCCCATTTTTCCTCCTTTTTTCTCCCCCTCCCACCTTTTTGATTTGTTTATTTATTTATTTGTTTGTTTGTTTGTCTATTTATTCCCCCCCCCCCCTCCTCTCAGGGACTTTTTCCACCATATGGTTGCAGATCAAATAATGTCAAACATTTTGCCCTTGCAAGTTTTTGCAATTTGCAGTTTCCAAACGTGCGACCTGTTGAAAGCAGGAGTGATAATGGACATGCTCTACCCCCCGCTGCCCAAGTCCCACCATATCTCCCTTCAATTAATGCTACAGCGGGAGTTTCATGTAATAACACTTGCGCTTGTGAGTTGTCCGCGTGAGAGGTAGAGGTAGAGAGAGAGAGAAAGAAAGAGAGAGATGGAAGGAGGGAAGGATGTAGAGGAGAGGGTAACGAAGAGAAAAAAAGACAAATGTGGTAGGCGGTAGTGGCAGGCGGTAGTGGAAAGGCCCTGTGTTGTGTGTCCATGTGAATGTTGCATGTCAGCTAAATGGAGCAGAGAGGAGCGGGTGGGATTGGCTGCGGCGTAGGTTCATGGCAAGCTTGTCTATCATTGTTGCCGGGTGAAATCAAACCTCTGCCAGCGGGAAAGTGGAAGCGTTAACAGCTTTACTTATCCATCGACATGGCAATCACTTTTGGCCTGTCATGGGTGGCTGGCGGAGGGCCCTCTTGTTGGTGTTTTTAATCAGATTGGGCTGTAACTATGTAGACAGGCAGGGGAGGGGAGTGTGAGTGAGTGTGTCCAGGCTGATCACTTAAGATAGACAGTGATATTGGATGTCTGAAAAGGTCCCCACAACATTGGAATATACCATCCTCGACGCTCACAAAAAACCAACTGTTTAGACCACTGCACCATCACTGTTCACAATGCTTAATAAGTCACGATCATACTTGATGATACTTGATGGTAATAGTTAATTGTTTGTAATAATTTTGTTTTAAGCCTTTCCGTAAGAAATGGACAATATCTTCTAAAGTGATGATTAGTTCAAACACCCACATGCATATTAGGGCTTATGAATATGCATATGATTGTTTTGTTATACAATACATAGCCTACAGAATATTTATGCATGGCAGAAAAACATAAAATCAAATTGATTGTCTTTGGTACGTAATTGGTCTATACTCCAAAATTAAACACATTTGGGTAATCGTCTTAGAGTGTGGACTGTCTTATTATGCATACTGGATGGACTGATTTACCTTATGCTCCAACATGTCTATCAAGTAGTCTGGGAGAGAACGTATAGCCCTAGGCGATGCTCTTGGATTGTGCATGGAGGCTTACAATTATAGTGTATATGTATTTGATTTTGAATAACCTTTAATATGGGATTTTTGTATATTTTCATCTTTAATAGGCTGACACAGCACCTTTAGCTACAGAATATCTCTCCACCTTGCATTTCCATCTCCTCCTCTCTCTCCTTTATTCCTTTCTCAAACGCGCTGTCAACAGTTTAGTGAAATATTGTATGTTTTGTTGCGAAAACATGTTACTATCGATGTTCCCGAACAGATTTCCCTTTGTTCCCCAAAATTAAGCACTGGGTAGCAGCAGGAACAGGGTTGAAGAGCCCATGGCATACAGAGTTTGGCCAGAATATCACTTGTTGCACAGAGAGAGAGGCTGCATGTTCTTCAAACAGTGGTTGATTTGTGGAGTGAAATAAGTGTTCTTATATTTATTTCCCAGCTGCTCATGTTAAGCACAGCTCTGCTATAAAACCCTAGTAGCCTATCCAGCTTCATTAAAAATGAATGCTATTTCAGTGCATGTGGATGACGTTTTTTTGGTTAACTTTAGTTAGTTATGACAATCGATTTGTACTACTAGTAATCTATGCATTGGGATTGTGGTTCATTGTTTAGCTAGCTAGCTAGCTACATGTCTAAACAAAAGACTCCACTTCACCAGATGATTACATGACCCATCAAGTTAGCCAGGTGTGTCTGACGGTGATTACGACCATCTATTGTATAGTCATGTTAAAATATTTGTATCTGGAATTTGTCATTCAGCATCAGTAGAACATGCCACCAGTCATACAAGGAGAATGGTATGATGTCTCCCATTAAAAAGAGAGCTGGCCCAAGCAAGCACAGGTTACACCTGAAGTATGAGGATTTGCAGTAATTTGTAAACTTCATCAACAACTATGCAGAGGATAATGCAATAGTCTCATTGTCTCAAGTTGGCCCTATCCTGCCCCGGGACATCTTCCCACAGGTTTGAGAGAAGCCGCGGATCTCTCAGACATTCCAGCGGAGTACCTGGATCTCCGAGAGGTCTTCAACAAGCCCCGCGCAACTTCTCCCCCTCCAAATCTACCCAACGACACCGCCATTGACCCTCCCCCGGGCACTACACCCCATTACTCCCTGTCTGGTCCAGAGAACAAGGCTATGGATGAGTACAATGAGAACTCGCTCATTGCAGGAAATATTCACCCATCGGTCTCCCCTCCCCTGTGCCTATGTATCGACTACAGGGGCCTTAATGACATCACTTTAACAAAACGTCACCCTCTACCACTCATCTTTCCAGCTTTTGAACCACTTCAGGGTGCAAACATCTTCTCTAAGTTGGGCCACTGGAACACCTACCATCTGGTTCGGATACGGAAGGAGATGAGTGGAAAACTGCCTTTAACAAGGCTAGCAGGCACTATGAGTACTTAGTTAAGCCATTTGGGCTGACCAACGCTTCCGCTGTGTTCCAGGCCCTGGTCAACGATGTGCTCCGGGACATGCTGAACCGGTTCATTTTTGTCTACCTCGACGATCTCCTGGTCTTTTCCCGGTCAGCTCAAGAACGTCCTCCAAGTCCTTCAGCGTCTCCTGCTTGCCTGCCATCCGGGCTCCTGTCGGACCCTGGCTTTTGATCGACAACACTTTTGGTGGCCGACCATGGTTCCTCACGTCCCCACATTCGTTGCCACATGCACGATCTGTGCACAGAACCTCTGCCTGTCCCTCACCATCCCTGGTCTCACATCTCCCTGGACTTTGTCAAGGGTCTGTCCTCCAGGTTCCACCCCCAGTTCAATGGCCAGTCGGAGTGAGCCAACTAGGACCTAGAGACTACTCTGCGCTGCCTGTTCTCCGCCAACCCCACCATCTGGAGCCAGCAGCTTGTGTGGGTCGAATACTCCCGCAACACTGTTCCCTGCTCTGCCACAGGCCTATCACATTTTGAGTGTTCACTGGGGTATCATCCCCCGCTCTTCCCTGAGAAAAAAAAGAGGTTGGCATACCTTCGGCCCAGATGTTTGCCCACCACTGTCGTTGTACCTGGAGGAGAGCCCTGTCTGCCCTCCTCAAGACCACCTCAAGGTATTGATGACAAGCGGATCGCCACCGGACCCCGGCTCCCTGGTATCGTCTCAGGCAGAAGGTACGGCTGTCCACCGGGGATCTGCCCCTCCGGGTGGAATCTCCCAAACTCTCCTCCCAGTTTATTGTCCCTTTTCCCATCTCCAAAGTCATTAGCCCCTCTGCTGTTTGTCTTCTGTTGCCCTGTACCCTCCGTATACATCCCAAATTTCATGTGTCCAGAGTTAAACGCATGTTTCACAGCCCTTTGCTCCTGTCTGTCTCTTGCTCCTGTTTCCTGGTCCTAGACAAATCTGGGTCATACCTGAAATATGATAGGTTTATACTAGGGGTATTCTTAATTTCAATCTGGAGTGGCAGTGTGTTGTTGGCGTTCGTAAAACTCATAGCGTTGCAAGATTGTCTGTTCATAAATTCAGAGCATTTCACTCTCAGAGCATTCAGAGCTCACACTGGACGCTCTGGCCTAGGAGTAGGGTTGATCCGAGCGTTCTGATCTATCAACAGCAGTCAAGCACCCAAGCTAACTGGCTAACGTTGGCTAGCTTGCTAGCTACTTCCAGACACAAATGAGATCAACTCATTCTGACCAGTTTACTTGCCCTAGCAGAGCCAGTTAGGCTGTTTTTATGTTATCCAGAGCATTGGTGACTGCAACTGTGCTTCTGGCAACAATTTTATAAATATTCTTTTGCCAATGTTTACTGACACTGTCCATATTCAACGGGTGTTGAGCGTTCGTAAACTCATCAGTTATCCTGTGCTCTGAGAGTGCTCTGAAATCAGAGTAGATAACCAGAGCGAATTTACCAGCTACGTCTATCAACAGATGTCGCAATGATCTTGAACATTCTATTGAAATGGTTACTTGCATAGTGGAGTCTTTTGTTTAGAAATGTAGCTAGCTAGCTAGACAATGAACCAGAATCCCAACTCATAACATAAGCCAACTCTACCCTGCATGAATCTGCAGGTAGCTAACCAACCAGGTTGCTTTTTTCCCCATTTTTTATTTATATTTACAGATGGCATAAATGTTTGTTAATAAGGCTCATGAAAGTTCAAATGTTCCACAGGGCATTTCTGCCAAAAAACGCATTTTGATAAAAAAAAGGTTTACCTTCAAATGGCTCTCCTGTGAATTAGCGATACGCGACACATGCCTAGTTTCCTGAAACGAGTCACATATGTCTTATACTATGTCTTACCTGATGTTTGCTTGACCCCCGTCCATTGTTTGTAGAAATGAGGTAGAGTGTGCTAGGGGTTTGTGTTCTTCTATCTAGGCTATGGCTAAGTTACAGGCCATGAGTTTGGAGGTGAATACTGAAAGGTTATTTGTTTGTCTTCTTTTTCTGGGTGATCTGTATGTCTGGGATAGTAAAGACTTCTGAGACATGTCCTGTCACCAGGTCCTTGGAATCGTCTGTGCAAGTGTTTGTGGTTGAGTAGTATTGGTTCTACATACCCTGCCGTCAGCAGTCCAATGTCCACTTTGTCCTCTCCGTACCGAATCCTCTCGAGTAGGCTACAATCAACTTTTGGGGATGGCAAGAGGCATTGTGGCACTCAAGGTATGGGTGCAGTTTATCCCACGTAGGTTTATTTTACCCCTAGGTCCTGGGCCCATTTATCTATCTTCCATCCAAAGACTTCATTATTTTTGGGTGTTGAGTATTCCCAGCAATCCACAAGGATAGACTTCCCTGTGTGATTTGGGGTGTGTCTTTAAATTGATGTCCAATATGCAATAGAACATTTTTGTCACTGTCATCTAACCCATTTCCACTGGTGGATGATTTGAGCTGGGAATTGCCATGGATCTCATGATACAATATAATCGCGATACGTAGGTACCGATTACGATATTTTTGCAATTCTCACTATTCTCACAATTCTATATGTATTGCAAAGCGATTTGGTACTGTGATTTTATTGCGATTTGATGTTCCAAACATATTGCTCACCATATGTCTGCTACAGAGGGACAAGAGAGAGCATGTCATGGAAAACAAAGTTCTGAAAACCAATTTTTTTAATGAATTAGTAAGTCATGAATAATTAATTAATTATTAATTAGTTATTGAACTAGTTGAAATGATTGAGAAAAATACTGGAGTTTTTGTTGTCAAATATGTATATTGACATGTAATTGTATCAATTTCTTCCCCACATTACTACCACAGCTTAGTCTTAGGGCAGCAGCTTGGATGACATCCCATTTCTGTAATAGCGCTGGGGCCGCAGAGCCATAGGGCATGAGTTGAATTTGGATCTCATAAGAGCAAAATAAACATTCATGTGTGAGGATCGGAAGCCCCCATTTAATATCCATTACAAAAATGAATTTGTTGCTTCAAACTTCATGGAAGTTTATGACAAATTTGCTGAAAACAAAATAGTGTGCCACAAAATGCTGCCAGAAGTTTTCAAACGTTTGCCACTAGTGGTGAATCTGTGGCAAGCATTTGACAACAATAATATTTATTGCCACTATTGGCAAGAAGCTCATCAGAGTTTTCATTTCTGGCAGACAATTCTCTCAATATTCTATTTGAATCTGTGGCAAACATTTGGCAGCAACATTTATTGCCACAAGTTTACCACAACAGTTTACCAGAAACCATTTCCGGTGAACACATGAGTTCCAAGACCAGTAACTGTTGATGACTAATCAAGGGGATTAGAAACATTTATTGGAAAATGGAAACCAAGCTATCTAGCTAGATACAGTACCTACCAAAGTTGTCTTGTGACTGTCTAACTTATAAATTAAACTTCCTAATAAACTTAAAACATGTATTAGCTAAATGATGCCTAATGTTATGTTTTATGGGATATAGTGAAAAATATTTTGTTGATACCAGTTTCGATCTGTCAGCGCCCATGAATGACTGGCTAGCGCTTAGCTGGTGTCACGCCCTGACCTTAGTGTTCTTTGTTTTCTTTATTATTTTGGTTAGGTCAGGGTGTGACATGGGTGATATGTGTGTTTTTGTCTTATTCTAGGGTGTTTGTACTGTCTAGGGATTTTTTGTAGATTTATGGGGTTGTTTTTGTTAGCCTATGGTTGCCTAGATTGGTTCTCAATTAGAGGCAGGTTTTTATCGTTGTCTCTGATTGGGAACCATATTTAGGCAGCCATCTTCTTTGGGTATTTCGCGGGTTATTGTCTATGTTATGTTGCACGTTAGCATATTGTTTATATAGCGGTGACGGTCGTCTCACTCGTTTTGTTGTTTTTGTTCTTCGTGTTCTTCGTGTTCTTCATTAATAAAGAAGAATGTATTCTAACCACGCTGCCTAAACTTTTATATGTTTTGTAAATGCATGTATTATTCTCATAAATGTAGCCCATATATTCATTATTTGTAACAATTAGATTGCTCATTGCTTTAAATTAAACAAGTAGCTAACTCATCATGATCATGTATTGTTCCTTCTCTCTTTCTAGAAGCAAACAGTTACCAGGCAAAAGGGACAGAGAAACTAAGGACAGGGACTGAGGACAGAGGACAGAGGACAGATAATTATGTGTGCACCAGACAGGTCAAGGCTTCTTGCATGCATGGAAGCCTCAAGAACCTTCTCAAGTGAGATCAGTCGGGATTACCACACAATATCTTATAGCAGAAGCTCTGCAAACATTTCAGTAGGATTGAGCTTAAAGGAAATAAGGTGAGGAAAGTGTCACTTCTATTGACACCTGACATGCTTCATGTCGTAACACTCTTGGTAAAACAATAAAAGCATGTGATGTGCAAGATAAAAACAAGTTTTTCTTTGGAATTCTGGGAGGTTTAACGTACTACATAGGGTCTGACTGCCTGAGGGATCATTCAAAGCTCAGCAAACCAGTTAACTACAATCAACAAAGCTCCAGGTTACTTCAACCTCTCAGATCTTAAACCTGACAAGCAACTAACTGGACCAGTTGGTGGATTTCATTTGACATGATATTAGAATTGAAAGAGTTCCTTCGTTTACCAGAACCAAGAATTCAGGTTGTTAAAATGTCCAAGCTATTGATAGCTATGGAAAGAAGAAAGATGTCAGAACTGCAGGGGAAGACTCTTGATGATCTTGGAGGTACACAAACCGAACTTTAAAACATTAAGACAAGTGGAAACAACTGTGCTCTTACGTCTAATATTAGTGTATCAAGTTTCATAATTCTATCATAAAATGCACAATTCCTGCACCTATCCACTTTAATGGGATGCTTTGGGGTTTTGGCAATGAGGCACTTTATCTATGTCCCTAGAGTACGATGAACTTGTGGGTACCATTTTTATGTCTGCATGCATTTTGAAGGAAATTGCTAAATAGCACTAGCGCAGCTGCTATCCTTTTCCAGTCACTGTGCTAATGCTAGTTAGCATTGGCTCACAAAACCACCTATAATTTAATTTATACTGGACGTAGAGACATAAAGATGGTATCGAGAAGTTGTCTCTGGGGAAGTTCATAAAGGACCTCTGCCAAAATCCCAATCTAAAAATCAAATAATTGGCCATGGAGGCTCAGGCATACATCGTCCAGCCTTTCTCTGCCCTTTTAACTTAAAAAAAATGCTTGAGAACTGGATCTGGTGTGTTTTGAGTATGTAATCTACACCAGGACTGTCCTTCAATGTGCTGGTACCAATCGGTCGATGTTGTGATTAGGCATTTAAAAAAAGGGAAGGTACAACCACTGTCTTGTGGACATGATCTTGTTAGCAATGTTCATCTTAATTTTCCTGTTAATCTAAATTGTTCTCCTTCTGTCTTTATTTTATTTATTTTTGTATTTTACCTTTATTTAACCAGGTAGGCTCGTTGAGAACAAGTTCTCGTTTGCAACTACGACCTGGCCAAGATAAAGCATTGCAATTCGACACATACAACAACACAGAGTTACACATGGAATAAACAAAACATAGTCAATAATACAGCGGAACAAAATAAAACAAAATGTCTATGTACAGTGAGTGCAAATGAGGTAAGATAAGGCAATTAATAGACTCCAACTTCAGAGATTTTTGCAGTTCGTTCAAGTCATTGGCAGGAAAGACGACCAAAGGAAGAATTGGCTTTGGGGGTGACCAGTGAGATATACCTGCTGGAGCACGTGCTACGAGTGGGTGCTGCTATGGTGACCATTGAGCTGTGATAAGGCGGGGCTTTATCTAGCAGAGACTTGTAGATAACCTGTAGCCAGTGGGTTTGGCGACGAGTATGAAGCGAGGGCCAACCAACGAGAGCTTACAGGTCGCAATGGGGCTTTGTATGGGGCTTTGGTGACAAAACAGATGTCACTGTGATAGACTGCATCCAGTTTGTTGAGTAGAGTGTTGTAGGCTATTTTCTAGATGGACATCACGTCATCAAGTCGAGGATTGGTAGGATGGTCAGTTTTACGAGGGTATGTTTGGCAGCATGAGTGAAGGATGCTTTGTTGCGATATAGGAAGCCAATTCTAGATTTAATTTTGGATTGGAGATGCGAGTCTGGAAGGAGAGTTTACAGTCTAACCAGACACTTAGAATACGTGGTCAACTACAAATACCTAAGTCAGAGCCGTCCAGAGTAGTGATGCTGGACGGGCGAGCAGGTGCTGGCAGGGATCGGTTGAATAGCATGCATTTAGATTTCCCTGCGTTTAAGATCAGTTGGAGGCCACGGAAGGAGAGTTGTATGGCATTAAAGCTCGTCTGGAGGTTAGTTAAAACTAGTTAGGGATAGGCGGGACGCAAATGTCTCAACTGGCCAATTGCCAGGGAAAATGCAGAGCGCCAGATTCAAATAAAATACTATAAAATTCAAACTTTCATTAAATCACGCATGTAAGATACTCAATTAAAGCTACACTCTTTGTGAATCCAGCCAACATGTCAGATTTTTAAAATGCTTTTCGGCAAAAGCATAGGACGCTATTATCTGATAGCCTGCACCAGCAGTAAACATAGGGGTTAGCATATTTCAACCCTGCAGGCGCTACACAAAACGCTGAAATAAAATATAAAACATGCATTGCCTTTGACGAGCTTCTTTTGTTGGCACTCCAATATGTCCCATAATCTTCACAATTGATCCTTTTGTTCGATTAATTCCGTCCATATATATTCAAAATGTCCATTTATAAAGCGTGTTTGATCCAGAAAAAAAAACAGCTTACAAAAAACGCAAGTCAGGGAACAGAGAGAGGCAAGAAAACATTTTCTGAACAGTTAGTCCTCTGGGTTTTGCCTGCTACATAAGTTCTGTTATACTCACAGACATGATTCAAACAGTTTTAGAAACTTCATAATGTTTTCTATCCAAACCTATGACTAATATGCATATCTTAAATTCCTGGCATGAGTAGCAGGAAGTTGAAATTGGGCACGCTATTTATCCAAAAGTGAAAATTCTGCCCCCTGGCCTCTACAAATCAGTGTTGCCTCTCTCTGTTCCTTGACTTGTTATTGCCAAGGGATATTTCTTAGGAACCTGTTTTCAGTTCGTACCGCTCCCACTGAATGTCACCAGTCTTTGGAATTTGGTTGAGGTTAAGAAGTAGGCCAACTAGGAACTGGGTACACCTTTGTGAGTTGCGCAAGATGTGAAAAGTGGCGTTGGTTTGTTTTCATTCCTGTATTTAACAGTGTCCAAAGAGGGGCCATAAGTATACAGAATGGTGTCGTCTGAGTAGAGGTGTACCAGAGAATCACCAGCAGCAAGAGCAACATCATTGATGTATACAGAGAAGAGAGTCGGCCCGAGGGTTGAACCCTCTGGCACCACCATAGAGACTGCCAGAGGTCCGGACAACAGGCCCTCCAATTTGACACGCTGAACTCTATCAGAGAAGTAGTTGGTAAACCAGGCGAGGCAATCATTTGAGAAACCAAGGCTGTTGAGTCTGCCAATAAGAATGTGGTGATTTACAGAGTCGAAAGCCTTGGCCAGGTCGATGAATACGGCTGCACAATAATGTCTCTTATCGATGGCTGTTATGATGTCCTTTAGGACCTTGAGCGTGGCTGAGGTGCACCCATGACCAGCTCTGAAACCAGATTGCATAGTGGAGAAGGTACGGTGAGATTCAAAATGGTCGGTAATCTTTGTTAACTTGGCTTTCTAAGACCTTAGAAAGACAGGGTAGGATAGGTATCTTTCTGTAAGCAGTTTGGGTCTAGAGTGTCACACCCTTTGAAGAGGGGGATGATCGTGGCAGCTTTCCAATCTTTGGGAATCCCAGACGATACGAAAGAGAGGTTGAACAGGCTAGTAATAGGGGTTGCAACAATTTCGGCAGATCATTTTAGAAAGAGAGGGACCAGATTGTCTTGCCCGGCCGATTTGTAGGGATTCAGATTTTGCAGCTCTTTCAGAACATCGGCTATCTGGATTTGGGTAAAGGAGAAATGGTGGGGGCTTTGGCGGTTGCTGTGGAGGGTGCCGGGCAGTTGATAGGGATAGGGGTAGCCAGGTGGAAAGCATGGCCAGCCGTAGAGAAATGCTTATTGAAATTCTCAATTATAGTGGATTTATTGGTGGTGACAGTGTTTCCTAGCCTCAGCAGCTGGGAGGAGGTGCTCTTATTCTCCATGGACTTTACAGTGTCCCAGAACTTTTGAGTTAGTACTACAGGATGCAAAGTTCTGTTTGAAAAAGCTAGCCCTAGCTTTCCTAACAGCCTGGGGGCTATTCGATGCTAATGCAGAACGCCACAGGATGTTTTTGTGCTGGTCATGGGCAGACAGGTCTGGAGTGAACCAAGGACTATATCTATTCCTAGTTCTACATTTTCTGAATGGGGCATGCTTATTTAAGATGCTGTCTGTTAATATTAGTGCACTCTGCAGATGACACAGATACTGATGGGTCCTGCAAGTAGCGTTACTGCGATCATTTTACACCCAGAGGAAGTAGCAGCTGCTGGAGCTGGAGATGCTCAGGGAGGAGTAGAGGCAGGACCAGGAGGCTTCCCTGACCAGGCTCCAGGACAAGATGGATCACATCCTCCTTGACCTGGAGAGGAGCCAGGACAAGAGGGAGCTGTCACAAGAGAAGGTGGGTGAGGGTGGGGAAACCGTTGCCAGTGTAGAGCCCTGGACTGCACCACAACTCAGGAAGAGAGGGATTGTTCTGTTCTGATCAGTGTTGGGGGTAACAAAACGTTACAGTTGAAGTAGGAAGTTTACATACACCTTAGCCAAATACATTTAAACTAAGTTTTTCACAATTCCTGACATTTAATCCAAGTAAAAATTCCCTGTTTTAGGTCAGTTAGGATCACCACTTGATTTTAAGAATGCGAGATGTTACAATAATAGTAGAGAGAATGATTTATTTCAGCTATTATTTCTTTCATCACATTCCCAGTGGGTCAGAAGTTTACATACACTCAATTAGTGTTTGGTAGCTTTGCCTTAAGTTGCGTGCATTTTGGCCCATTTTTCCTAACAGAGACGTGTAACTGAGTCAGGTTTGTAGGCCTCCATGCTCGCACACGCTAATTCAGTTCTGCCCACAAATGTTCTATAGGATTGAGTTCAGGGCCACTCCAATACCTTGACTTTGTTGTCCTTAAGCCATTTTGCCACAACTTTGGAAGTATGCCATTGGGTCATTGTCCATTTCGAAGACCCATTTGCGACCAAGCTTTAACTTCCTGACTGAACTTCCTGTCTTGAGATGTTGCTTCAATATATCCACATAATTTCAAATCAAAATCTAATTTTATTGGTTACATACACATGGTTAGCAGATGTTAATGCAAGAGTAGCGAATTGTTTGTGCTTCTTGTCTCGACCGTGCAGTAATATCTAACAAGTAATCTAACAATTTCACAACAACTACCTTATACACACAAGTGTAAAGGAATGAATAAGAATATGTACATATACATATATGGATGAGCGATGGCCGTGTGGCATAGGCAAGATGCAGTAGATGGTATAGAGTTTCAGTATATACATATGAGATGAGTAATTTGGGGTATGTAAACATTATATAAAAACCCATTGTTCAAAGTGACTAATGACACATTTATTACATCCCATTTTTAATTATTAAAGTGGCCGGCAGCAGACACTTAATGTTAGTGATGGCTGTTTAACAGTCTGATGGCCTTGAGATAGAAGCTGTTTTTCAGTCTCTTGGTCCCAGCTTTGATGCACCTGTACTGACCCTGCCTTCTGGATGTAGCGTGGTGAACAGGCAGTGGCTCGGGTGGTTGTTGTCCTTGATGATCTTTTTGGACTTCCTGTGACATCTTGTGGTGTAGGTGTCCGGAGGGCAGGTAGTTTGCCCCCGGTGATGCGTTGTGCAGACCTCACTACCCTCTGGTGAGCCTTACGGTTGTGGGCGGAGCAGTTGCCGTACCAGGCGGTGATACAGCCCCTACAGGATGCTCTCGATTGTGCATCTGTAAAAGTTTGAGTGTTTTCGGTGACAAGCCAAATTTCTTCAGCCTCCTGATGTTGAAGAGGCGCTCTTGCAGTTTCAGTTTGTCTGTGATGTGTACGCCGAGGAACTTAAAACTTTCCACCTTCTCCACTACTGTCCCGTCGATGTGGATAGGAGGGTGCTCCCTCTGCTGTTTCCTGTAGTCCACGATCATCTCCTTTGTTTTGTTGACGTTGAGTGTGAGGTTATTTTCCTGACATCACACTCTTGAGTGCCCTCACCTCCTCTTTGTAGGCCGTCTCGTTGTTGTTGGTAATCAAGCCTATCACTGTAGTGTCGTCTGTAAACTCAGTAAAACCCACGCAGTCATGGGTGAACAGGGAGTACAGGAGAGGGCTGAGAACGCACCATTGTGGGGCCCTAGTGTTGAGGAATAGCGGTGTGGAGATGTTGTTTCTTACCCTCACCACCTGGGGGTGGCCCATCAGAAAGTCCAGGACCCAGTTGCACAGGGCGGGGTCGAGACCCAGGATCTTGAGCCTATTGATGAGTTTGGAGGGTACGATGGTGTTAAATGCTGAGCTGTCATCGATGAACAGCATTCTTACATAGGTATTCCTCTT